>NC_080044.1:12337874-12523807 GCF_012489685.1 Lotus japonicus
ATGGCTACTTCTTGTATTGCAAATAAATGAAAAATAATTATTTTATTTAAATTTGGATTCATAAGCTATCAAGAGTCTCATTTTGTAGGATAATAACTGTAGCATACATTTTGGTTATGATGTAGTTATATATGCTACAATTTGTACACTATATTTTTTGATACATATCTTTATTATTAATAAATTATAAATTATAACTAAACTACAATTCTAAAACATCCGTAAAAAACCAAAACCATTCCCACTTTTTTCTTTTATGCCCGGAGAATATTTATTTTTGGGAGCGTTGTCGATTACTACAAATACTAATAAGGACCTCTCAAATTCTGAATTTATCTTTATTTATTTTTTGGACTTTACTAATTTATCATATTTATAAATAATAAACAAAATAATATGAGGAACATTTCAGGTCTTGATTTTTGTATGTATCTCTCGGGCTGTTTTTGTATTGGTTATGGTGTTTCTTTTTTGTTGTTCCCCTTTCCATCGTGGCTGTTTGTTTAGCCTTGCATTTGGTCTTGTTCTTGGGTCTTGGTCGAGGACTTTTAGGTTTAGTGGGTTTTCCTTTTGTTCGTCGAGTTGTTCCTTTTTTGGGGCTCTCCTCGCTCCCTAAGGGTTTTGTCCTTAGGGGTTTTTTGTGGATAATAATTGTTCTATCCATGAACATTGAGATGAGGTATAGTACCTAGAGTATAAGGTACGTGATGTGAGATTCCTAGAGAGGATGAGAGCGTAACCGCTTTAAAGAGAGAAAGTAACTGAATTTTAATCTTGTTATTTCTTCAATGATCTAAGAGCCCTTTACAATTGATATTCATCTCCTATTTATAGATGTGGAGTTGGGCTTGGCGCCCCTAAGATCGTCGCCCTAAGATGGCGTTCCTGGGCGAGGGACCCTGGGAGGAGGCCCAAGTCCCTGGTCAGCTCGTCGCCCTAAGATGGCGTTCCTGGGCGAGGGACCCTGGGGTCTCGCCCAGTCCACAAGTCCACAAGACACCGAGCTCGAAGCATGAGAGCTAAGTGTGTCTTTTAGTAGAAAAACTAGGGCGATGGCCATGAGAAGCCAATTAATGCTAAAACTTGAGGTCTAACAACAAAGAGTAATGGCCAACATGGCTTGGTAATTAAAACTTTAAAAATTAACATTTTGAACTTCTTGCTATGTTCCCCTGGCGGCTCGAGTCCACAAGTAGGCTTGTGGCGATGGCGCTTGGTTTGTCTGCCTTGTCACCGTTACGTGCGTACTCTGACTTGTGATTTTGTAATGCGCACAGGGCTTATGACACGTGGTAGTCAAGGTCTGCAAAATCTCAACTGTCCTACCAAAACGTCCCCTCGAATCCCCATAATGCCTGTCAGTTTGGATACTGGACCAATTATCTTCAACCGCTGCAGTTTTCCACTTACTGTGTCATTCCCACTTCCCGAAATCTCGCAACTGCAATCATTTCCCTCTGTTATGGGACACGATCTCCCACCTTTCCTCCGCATCCCCCAACAACTGCCCCCAGCTTCCCTTCACACGTTTCCCCTCAATCATCCCTCCCTGCTTATAAAGGCGCTGCTCCTCTTACCCTTTAATCCTTTCATAACCACGACCTTTTGCTTCCTCTTTCACGCGCGAGCTTTCCCATCGTCAAAATAACCTCTACTTCCTATCCCCTTTTCGAAATGACATCGAAACGCCAAACCAAAAACTCCAATCACAACGTCACTGTCGCCACCCCTTTACGGTGTGTTCCTCCTGTCGACACCCCCCGGGGGAGCTCCACTCGAGGAAAAAGACATTGTTGCCTTCCGAACGAGAACCTGGAAGTCTTTGCCAGTTCCCGCAGTAAGATCCCTCCCCACTGGGACGATACCTAACCAACCGTCTAGCTTGGAGGAATGGTCATCCATTCAAGAAATTTCTTCGGAATCTGGTGGGTTTTGTCACGAGAAACCCCTTGACAACCTTATGTACTACGGGATTTGCTCATCCTTTGAGCGCCCTTGGCTCCGTCCTCAAGACAATCATGTGGGTGATTCCAACTTCTTCTATGTGTATGGGTACATGTTCACAAGCTTGGGAATTAGGTTTCCCTTTTCTCTTTTATTTGCTCCGTGCTCCATAGTATCAATGTCGCTCCCAGTCAACTTCACCCCAACAGTTAGGCCTTTCTGCAATGCTTTGAAATCATCTGCGACGCGATCCAGCAAGAGACTGAACCCTCCCACTTCTTCTATTTCTATCGCGTGTCCGCCCAGCTATCACCGCCACGCAGCTGGGTCTCCCTGGAAGCTAGACCTGGACGTCAACGCTTCAACCCTTTTTGGTCCCAGCATCACCGTTGATCTGGCCCGAAAGTACTTCAGGGTCATAGTGTCCTATAAGTACCCAGAGGTTTTTACCCAGAGGGACGACACCGCTCGATTCCCCTTCTACTGGACTCAAGACGTGCTCCAAGTAGTTGATCCACCTGAGGATTCCTTAACCCCCGAGGACAAAGTTGTCATCAGCTTCCTGGCCAGACTCCCCGTTTTAGACTGCGCTCATGTGATTGGTAAGTTTTTCCCTTGTTTACTTTGTATTCCATACTTCCTGTTAACTCATCCTTGTTGTTCTTTGCTTCAGGAAAAATACGCCAGGTCAGTGAAGATCTCCTGGATGCCTTTGGGAAGAAAAGAAAAATCTCCTTTCCTCCTCAGGTTAATCTGAAGGGCGACAAGACGTCTTTGTTGAAGGTCCAGGCGAGTGAGAAACGACATCCTGGCGAGGAGACCCCTCGCCCTTCCCCCAAGAAACCGCACCTCGCTACTGTTGCATCACCCCCTGGCAGGGAAAGTACTCCCGCTACCTCCACTGCTTTCAATGAGCCTGAGGAGACTCTCGAGGCGAACCAGCCCGACGGGCCTCCAAAGGTGACTTCAGTTTCCTCGCCCAACGCCCTGGGTGATCCTATTGACAGATCTTTCCCTGGCACGCAGGTTATCTCGCCATGTCCTGGTCAAATCTTATTTCCATCTGCCAGTGTCCCGCCGCCGAGTCATAATCCCGCCTCGCCCTCGGGCTCTACAAACCAGGAATTATCATATTCCCTATCCTTGACGCCATCGCAAGTTGTGAGGATGGATGAAGTGGTCAAGCAGCAGGGTTGGACAAAGTTTCAGAAGGTGTGTTGGCGACAGTGCTCTATGTTTTTCACCGCTACAAGCGGTCCGCCCAGGATGCCGGAGCGTTGCGATCAGAGGTGGTGCGCCTCCGCGCCCTCAACACTAAATTCGTTGAGGAGCGCAAAGTGCTCCTTGCCTAGCTAAATGCCAAGGAAGCCTCGTTTTCCAAGGAGTTGGCCGAGCAGACTAACCGTGCTGAGGTTAGCTTGGAGTTTCGAGACAAGAAAATTTCGGAACTGGAAAGGGCCCTTGCAAAGCTCCAGCAGGAGGCGAAGTTGGAGTCCGACACGAAGGAAGATTTGATGGCCTCCAAGGATCAAGCCATTTCTTCAATGGGTGAGGAACTTGAAACCCTTCGTGCTGAATTGGCGGAGCAAAATGAGGCTCTGTCTGCAGCAATGGCCCAGGCCCAGTATGACGCGAAGGTCTTAGAAGAGAAGATGAGGTCAGATGTCGTTGCCGCCGCCGTCTTCGAGCGTGGTCGTGGGTTCTTCCTCGCCAAAAACCAAGTTCAACGTCTCCATCCCCAAATTGATCTTAGCCAGATGGGAGCATTCAAGAAAGTGACTCACGTCGGATTGGTCGGTCCCGACGATCCTCCCGGTTTTGTCGCCGAGCGTTTCCTGAATGAAGAAGATGTAGATGGGAACGAAGAATGTTAGCAATTTTTATGTTGATCTTGTAATAATGGTCTATTTCCCTGCTGTCTCTTAATGAAAATTCCAAGTTCCCTTTGTGTTTTTCCTTGCTATGTTTCCCTCTTCCCCAATTTTTTTTTTTAACTTCAATCGAGCTCGGACCTTCCTTCTCTTCCAACGCCGTACCCATTATGTGCCTTGGGCGCGCGTATCATACCGAGGAAACTCTTAGACTGTGAATCACGCGAGTTACCCTTCCTATAGAGTCCCAAACTCCAACGGAGGTTTATCGTTGACCACCGGCCAGGAGCACTTATGACTTTATTACGATTTGCCTCATCTTTCAAGGAAAACTCCTCGAGAAACCGCTTTAACAATAATTCCTGGAAACTGAACTTTGTGTATAAATTGCAGTTAAACCATAACAGTCTTCACATCTCATTCTGTTTCTGAATTCAAGCTTCACAATGACATCCTTCGAAAGTTGGATCAGTGAGCTGAGGAAGAAGGCCTTTGACGAGGATCTTTTCATCAACGTTAGACATCCAGAGAATCCGAGTGTCTATCAACTGACCAATCAGTTGCTAGGCATGGGCCCAACCCCGGAGATGGACATCAAACTCAGAGGGTTCCTCGTGTTCGTGGAGGAGCTTCAGGATCTGTTCCAGCGGGAGCTGGACAATTATGCTGCTATTCGAGCGGTGGAGGATTCGCTGGAAGCCATGGCGGAGAGTCCTATGAAGCAGGAGGTTCGCCAGAACTTGGTCTAATTGGAGTACAAACAGCACCGTCTAGAGCTTGAGAAAACAGAGTTTCATCATCAATGTAAAGTCATGAGGAGAAATCCTCTGTTTTAAGATGTAATGCAAATGATGCGAATGGTATGAATAAAAGAGTTTTTTTTTTATGAATGCCTCTAGATGTGTGTTAGTATGAATGCGTGAGCAGATAAATAATGGACGGAAAAAACAAAAAAACGAGTAACTAAATAAATGGTCGAGGCGGGCGGTCCGCTACGAGTTTCGCTGTTTTAGCACGTGTTTTCAGTGCTTGATTCCGAGTTTTGCGTGAGTAGCTTTGAGAGTGTGTCATGTATAACTAGAACTTTCGCTCGGTATTGGACCGAAGCTTTTGTTCACACGCATATTTCCCGTAAGAGCAGGTGTGGCCCCACCAGCTTTATTAGGCGGGGTCTTATAGTTGCTCGGGGCCCAATGGCCATATGGGTTGCCCGAGACTTTAGCCTAGTTAAAAATGCTCGCCCGCGTTTCGGGAAGACTTGACTCGCCCATATTTCGGGGAGGTTCTTTGGACAAGAAGGTTATCCGCACACGTCGCCAACGGGTGGCTACGGTCAGCGCCAGACTTTCCGGAGCGATCCCCAGACATCAAGGTCGTGTTGGGATCGCCACCTTCAGAGAATTTTTTCCACCGAGTTGCCGTCTCAGTTTAATTGTTTGGAGTATTGCTGAGAATATCCTTTTGTATTTCATTTTGTAGAAAATTTTACATCGAGGGATGCCTCGTTAAAAAACTCCCGTGACGGAGAAAAAGAGTGCATCTTTAATTTTGGTCCTAGCTTTTCAGTTGTTTCCTGGCCATGCTCTTGCTTTGTGACTGGCATTTTTGATCAGAGTATCACACTCAGCACTCCATCCTCGTCGCCCTGTTCGACAACCTTGTAGTAGAAAGGGATTTTCCCTTGTTCACCCTCCCGCTCGGTTCAACGGGCTGACTTCATTGGCCTCTTATTCTCAACTCCTAGCTGCTCGCATTTCCTTTTGTCCCGTCGGCACTTTGACCGGTTACCCTTTTCTTCTGCCTCTCTCTTTTCCCAAGTCTGACGAATTTCTCCTTTGTCTACCCCTAGTCCTTCCCCCTTTTCCTTTTCTCTCGCCCTCCGTGGAGGTTTGCCGAACGCGGGTAGCCCCCAGGGAGTAGCTCCCTTTTGTTTCCAACTAAAGAGGTCAACGTTGTCTTCTACCAACTTATCCAGGCGCCCCTCTTGCTCGGTTGTGAGCCTAGGTTCAATCACCAAAACGCCCCTATTGGTTGCATCCATGTCCCAGTTCTCCCGACGCCGCTCATTACTAGCACAAACAAAGGGTTCGTCCCGCCCTATCTCCTGGGCTCTCTCGCCCTGACTTTCCTCTTTCTTCAACCTTTTTACTTTTTCGTCAACCCGTCATCCTCGCTTACCCGTGTTGTTCTGGCTCTGTGTAGCTCGATGCTCTTGTTCGCCTTCAGCGACCTCAATCTCATGACACCTGTGTCCGTCGCTAGCCCCTTTCTACCATACAAGTCAAGGCAGTTGCTGTAGCATTTCTTCGCCCCTTTCTGATCTACCGCTATTTTTCCTATCCTTCCACAGAGTAGTGGACATTTTACCGCGAGGTGGGCCGTTGATATCACCGCACGGAGGCGATTCAGAGTGTTTCGTCCTATGATGACGTTATATGCTGCTACAACCTGTAAGGCCAGATACCTTACCCTTAGGAGCTCAGGGTTCTCGCCCACTCCAAAGACTGTGTCCAAATCCACATAGCCGCGCACCCGAACCTGCTTTCCCGAAAAACCTACTAGGTTTCCTGTATATGGCATCAAATCCTTGTCTGTTAACCCCAACTGTCCAAACGCATCTCCGTAGATGATATCTGCTGAGCTGCCTTGGTCCAACAGCACCCTCTACACATTGAAACCACTAATTCTTACCATTACCATCAACAGATCATCTGTATGGGCCTCGATTCCTTCAAAATCTGGTGACGATATTACTATATCTGGGTGTTGGCACCCAAATGGAGTCGGATATTCCTGTACCGATGCTACCACCCTTACTCGCTTCCGCCTCGCCGTCGATGTGCTGTCGCCCTCGTCGAAACCCCCTGCGATTGTGTTGGCCGTTTCGACTGACGCCCCGCCTTTGTCATTGACAACTTTCTTTGCTTCCTCTCCCCTCGACGTATTCATCTTCCCTTTATCTGTAATTGACGCTCGCCTCCGACTATCACGTCGGTCTCCGTCTAATCCATGACCTGTAACCCGTGGTTGCCTCGCCCTGATCAGTTGTCTAACTTGGCTCTTCAATGATAAATATTCACTGGTGTTATGGCCTTCCAAGTTGTGATATTCACACCACTGGGACCGGCCCTTGACCCTGTGCCACGGCTCAATTGCGCATTTGCCATCCTCAGCCGTTTCCGCAACCGTCTCTTCCTGGAATGACTTTGCCAACACCTCACTCGAGTACCACCCGGCCTTCGTCGCCGACGAGAGTTAGTTGACCGCCGAGGACGCTTACACTCTACGCTCTCTCTTCCCGAACAGAGTAGCTTTCCCTTGAACTTTTTAATGAGTTGGCCAACTTCCTTAACCTTTCGCACGTTACTTGCCTCCTTATCCTGTATCCGTTTCCTCGCCAGCGACACCTTCGTTGCCCTCGCACGTTTCCTCTTATATGCGTCGTCCTCCTCTTCTAGGATGTAGTCCCTTGCTCGGGCGCGAACTTCTGTCATTGAGCACGCTGGTTTTCTACTCAGCTCGCAGCTCAGCTTTCCTACCATCAAACCACTTTTGAAAGCGCACACACACGTCCGAGATTCCAATTCCTCGAATTTCGTGGACGCAGCGCTGTACCGCTCCATGTACTGCTTCAAGGTTTCCAGCTCCCTCTGCCGAATATCGAATAGATCTTCGATCGTTTCTGCAGAGAACTGGACAAGGAATTTGGACGAGAGGTCGCGAAACCTTGCTATGGATCCTTGAGGCAGAGTCATAAACCAAGACATTGTCGCACCTTGAAATGTAAAGTGAAGCACCTGCACTTCACAGCGTCAGAAGCCGTGCTCACCGCCATCTTCTCATTGAACTGAAGCAAATGATCTTTTGGATCGGTTCGCCCATCGTACGTTTCCAACACAAGGTTCGTCATGTCGTCCGGTAGTGTCACCTCTCTCACCGCTACTGAGAACGGCTCGACTTTCGCAGCAGCTTCAGCTTCCTTCGCCTCCTCATTCCACTGTCTGAGACGGTAATACTCCAATTCTTCCTGCAAACAATCGTTTTGCAGTCTCACGTCGCTAGCTTGTGACCGTCACGCTTTTTCGCGGTGCAGTCTCCCTATCCTTTCGCAGCGCGGTGAGGATTCGTGCTTCTGCTCCATTTCCTCGCAACGCCCTTGGCGGCGTGGCTTCATCAAGATCTATCAGCGGACCGAGAATCTAGGTAAAGAATCGAGAATTGAAAATCCACCATCCGAATTCGAAAATCGAACTTCACCCAACCAAATCACAATCCACGTAGTCCGGGAATCGAAATCTACCGTGCACCACAGACGGCGCCAAATGTTCTATCCATGAACATTGAGATGAGGTATAGTACCTAGAGTGTAAGGAACGTGATATAAGATTCCTAGAGAGAATGAGAGCGAAACCGCTTTAGAGAGAGAAAGTAACTGAATTTCAATCTTGTTATTTCTTCAATGAGCTAAGAGCCCTTTACAATTGGTATTCATCTCCTATGTATAGATGTGGAGTTTGGCTTGGCGCCCCTAACCCTTCCTAATGGGCCGGTTGAGCCTCTGAGAGGAGGCCCAAGTCCCTGGTCAACTCGTCGCCCTAAGATGGCGTTCCTGGGTGAGGGACCCTGGGGTCTTGCCCAGTCCAATAATACATAATCTTTTATCTTTTTAAAAAAATAAACAAAATGAAATGAATGGAATAAGATTATGGATCAAGAGTAAATTAGAAAAATAATCGCATAGGTACCCACATTGAGATACGAAACTTTGTATATAAAAACCGCAAGACATTTGCATCTGAGAAATTTTTTATCAATATAATAATATTTAAATAATGTATTTATACAAAAAAATAGTTGGTGTTGAGAAATGGGAGTTTTAGTAATCTACTATAAAAATATAAATACTAATCCATTATGACTAAAAAATATGATAGTCATTAAAAAAAATTAAATTTGAAATATAATTTTGCATGAATCCATTATAGATAAGATCCTTATCCATTATAACCCTCAAACAAACTCAACGCAATAGCTATCTTCTCCAACCCAACCTCTAATACAATTATTAGTTATTAATTATTATAATTAATTGCTAAGTTCTTTATACACTCTGACCCTCTAGCAAACTCAATTATTGGTTTCCTTGACCTCTAACACAATTATTGATTTTTAATTATTATAATTAATGGCTAAGATTAATCTAAATAAAAATAGGTTATTAAATTTATAAAAAATATTTATGCAATTTATTAGTGGAGTGGATGAAGAGAATTTGAATTCTCATACTACCAAGATATATCATATTTTTTACAGCTTGAATATCATAATGACACATGATTATCTATATCTTCTATGAATGGAATGATATTTATGGTGAGATTTTACACCACAAAGTGAGTTGGCAGCTATTAGTGAAGATCATCACAAATCAAACAAGGCATGTATATATATATATATATATATATATATATATATATATATATATAAAGACAATTCATGATGAAAAACCACAACAAATCATTTTGATTTTCAATTGGCTTAAAAGCACTTTTGGTCCCCCACGAATACACTTTGTGCAAGACTGGTCCCCAAACTTTAAAAATAGCATTTTTGGTCCCCAACGTTACCCTCCGTCAACAAAATTAGTCCTTCTGTCAAATTTCTAACGTTTTTATCATATGTGGCACATTTTAATTGACGTGTATGCTTATTAGGAGAGATTATCCTGTGTGGCAGATATTTTTGTTTTTTAAAAATGATTTTAATTTGCATCAGTTTAATCTTCTTCATGTGCATCATCATCGTCCTTCTCCATCATCATGTTCATTGTTCTTCATCTTCATCATCATCTATTCATCTCCATCTTTCTTCTTCATGTTTATTAGATCTTGAAATTCCACCGATCTGGTAAGCATCTAACTTCAAATCATATACTCCAACCTAAAATCCCCAACCCCATAAACTCCATAGCCACCTCTGTCAATTGGCGTATGAAGAAGCTTTAAGCCGTTTGCAAACTTGTCCTCTAGCTCCATTGGTATGATTGGACTTGGTATCATTTGCATTAAAGAAATATGATCTTCGTGTCTGGAAACTAGGTTGCGAACAATATTTAAATTAGCAACATCCATAACCCCAAAACCCATAAACACCACAGCCACCTAAATTCAAATCGGCATTAGGGGTTAGGGTTCGATGATTTAGCCAAATTTCTGGGCGATTTCTTCTCAAAGTTCGATCAAATTTCTGGGCGATTTATGGGTATTTGTTCAATTTGGGGGTTAGGGTTCATCATCATCTATACATACATTGTTGCTGGGTTTAATGTTTCATTTCTGTTGCTTTGGGAAGAAGAAGCAGCAGTTAGCTCGGAGAGAGAGAGAAAGAGATTAACTGTGATTTGGGAGTTTTCTGGGTTTGATTTATAGAGAAAATGATGAATATGGTGGAAGAAGAAGATGAAGATGAGGAATTTCCTGGGTTTCTTCATTTTTTAATTATTATTTTTTGTTAAATTACATATTTGTCCCTAGAACCGTTAGTTTTTAGACGGAAGGATCAATTTTGTTGACGGAGAGTAACGCGGGGGACCCAAAGTGCTATTTTTAAAGTTAGGGGACCATTCTTGCACAAAGTGTATTCGTGAGGGACCAAAAGTGCTTTTAAGCCTTTTCAATTTTATTTCTTATCACTTTTTTTTCTGGCCAGCACCATGGCCAGGAGAAAAGTAAAACGTGAATACATTGTTAATGACTCTGCGAGGAAGACAACATACAGGAAAAGAAAGAAAGGTTTGATCAAGAAGGTGGATGAACTAAGCACCCTTTGTGGAATTGAAGCATGTGCTATAATTTATAGCCCCTTCGAACCTCAACATGTGGTTTGGCCATCCCCACCTTGGGTTCAAAAGGCGTTCGAAAGATTGAAGACAATGCCTGAATTGGAGCAGAGCAAGAAGATGGTGAACCAGTAGACTTTCACAAAACAGATGATCCTGAAGGCAAAAGACCAAATGATGAAACAGAGGAAGGAAAACAGGGAGAAAGAGATGAACTTGCACATGTATAGGTGCATCAATGCAGGGAAGGTTCAACCCAACATGAACCTGAATGATATGAATGATCTTGCATGGGTGATTGATCAAAATTTGAAGGAGGTCGACCGAGCGTTGGAAAAATGAATAAGACTGTGATCCACCAGGGTCAATCTTCAGTCTTAGTCGGTGAAAGTTCAATCCAACCCCAGATGGCACTAGCACCAGCACTTGCAGTAGCCAAAACTGAAGAAATGGCCATAGTGAATGATGTCCATGGGCTGGTCACGGATAATTCTGATGCCATGCAGAGGCAATGGTATATGAATTTGATCAATGATAATTATGGGAATGAGACAGTCCCATTATTTGGAGATGCTAATCTCCAAAATGGATTATTTTGGCCCCACCCATAATCTCGAGAAAATTATGATGTGCCTCTTAGCAATGCTTGTAGGGGGAATGCATGATCTCTCCCAATCTAGTTTTATGATTTTTGTTTTTTGTGCAAATGTGAAGACACAATATTTAGCCATTATGGCTTAGTAGTCTTCACATTTTTATTTCATTTATGCAAATAATACATCATGTGTAGCATAAGCTCACATGTTTATTTCCGCTACTTCCAAAATCTTGTGGCTTTAAATTCAAAGTGTACTGGTTTTGGTTTTTATGGTAGTATGAATAAAGTTTTAATTCGTGTTGTTTTTCAATGTTTTTTGCATCTATGATTAATCAACATTGGCTACTTCTTGTATTGCAAATAAATGAAAAATAATTATTTTATTTAAATTTGGATTCATAAGCTATCAAGAGACTCATTTCGTAGGACAATAACTGTAGCATTCATTTTGGTTATGATGTACATATATATGCTACAATTTGTACACTGTATTTTTTGATACATATCTTTATTATTATTAAAATATAAATTATAACTAAACTACAATTCTAAAACATCCGTCCAAAACCAAAACCATTCCCACTTTTTTCTTTTTTGTCGGGTGAATATTTATTCTTGTGACCGTTGTCGATTACTACAAATACTAATAAGGACCTCTCAAATTCTGAATTTATCTTTATTTATTTTGTAAACTTTACTAATTCATCATATATATAAATAATCAACAAAATAATATGAGGAACATTTCAGGTCTTGATTTTTGTATGTATCTCTCGGGTTGTTTTTGTATTGTTTATGGGGTTTCTTTTTTGTTGTCCCCCTTGCCATCGTTGCTGTTTGTTTAGCCTTGCGATTGATCTGGTTCCTGGGTCTTGGTCGAGGGCTTTTAGGTTTAGTGGGGTTTCCTTTTGTTCATCGAGTTGTTCCTTTTTTGAGGCTTTACTCGCTCCCTTAGGGTTTTGTCCTTAGGGGTTTTTTGTGGATAATAATACATAATCATTTATCTTTCAAAAAAATAATAAACAAAACGAAATGAATGGAATAAGATTATGAATTAAGAGTAAATTAGAAAAATTATCACAAAGGTACCCGCAAGACATTTGCACCTGAGAACTTTTTTATCTAGATAATAATATTTAAATAATGTATTTATAAACAAAAAAGTTGGTGGTGAGAAACGGGAGTTTTAGTAATCTACTATAAATATATAATACTAATCCATTATGAATAAAAAAATATGATAGTCATTACAAACAATTAATTTTGAAATATAATTTTGCATGAATCCATTATAGATAAGATCCTTATCCATTATAACCCTCAAACAAACTCAACGCAATAGCTATGTTCTCCAACCCAACCTCTAATACAATTATTGGTTCTTAATTATTATAATTAATTGCTAAGTTCTTTATACACTCTGACCCTCTAGCAAACTCAATTATTGGTTTCCTTAGCCTCTAACACAATTATTGATTTTTAATTATTATAATTAATGGCTAAGATTAATCGAAATAAAAATAGGTTATTAAATTTATAAAAAATATTTATGCTATTTATTAGTGGAGTGGATGAAGAGAATTTGAATTCTCATACTACCAAGATATATCATATTTTTTACAGCTTGAATATCATAATGACACATGATTATCTATATCTTCTGTGAATGGAATGACATTTATGGTGAGATTTTACACCACAAAGTGAGTTGGCAGCTATTAGTGAAGATCATCACAAATCAAACAAGGCATGTAAACTTGACCTATATATATATAAGACAATTCATGATGAAAAACCACAACAAATCATTTTGATTTTCAATTTTATTTCTTGTCACTTTTTTTTTCTGGCCAGCACCATGGCCAGGAGAAAAATTAAACGTGAATACATTGTCAATGACTCTGCGAGGAAGACAACATACAGGAAAAGGAAGAAAGGTTTGATCAAGAAGGTGGATGAACTAAGCACCCTTTGTGGAATTGAAGCATGTGCTATAATTTATAGCCCCTTCGAACCTCAACCTGTGGTTTGGCCATCCCCACCTGGGGTTCACAAAGCGTTGGAAAGGTTGAAGACAATGCCTGAATTGGAGCAGAGCAAGAAGATGGTGAACCAGGAGACTTTCACAAAACAGATGATCCTGAAGGCAAAAGACCAAATGATGAAACAGAGGAAGGAAAACAGGGAGAAAGAGATGAACTTGCACATGTATAGGTGCATCAATGCAGGGAAGGTTCAACCCAACATGAACATGAATGATCTGAATGATCTTGCATGGGTGATTGATCAAAATTTGAAGGAGGTCGACCGAGCGTTGGAAAAAATGAATAAGACTGTGGTCCACCAGGGTCAATCTTCAGTCCTAGTCGGTGAAAGTTCAATCCAACCCCAAATGGCACTAGCACCAGCACTTGCAGTAGCCAAAACTGAAGAAATGGCCATAGTGAATGATGTCCATGGGCTGGTCACGGCTAATTCTGATGCCATGCAGAGGCAATGGTATATGAATTTGATCAATGATAATTATGGGAATGAGACAGTCCCATTATTTGGAGATGCTAATCTCCAAAATGGATTATTTTGGCCCCACCCATAATCTCGAGAAAATTATGATGTGCCTCTTAGCAATGTTTGTAGGGGGAATGCATGATCTCTCCCAATCTAGTTTTATGATTTTTGTTTTTTGTGTAAATGTGAAGACACAATATTTAGCCATTATGGCTTAGTAGTCTTCACATTTTTATTTCATTTATGCAAATAATACATCATGTGTAGCTTAGGCTCACATGTTTATTTTCGCTACTTCCAAAATCTTGTGGCTTTAATTTCAAAGTGTACTGGTTATGGTAGTATGAATAAAGTTTTAATTCGTGTTGTTTTTCAATGTTTTTTGCATCTATGATTAATCAACAATGGCTACTTCTTGTATTGCAAATAAAAGAAAAATAATTATTTTATTTAAATTTGGATTCATAAGCTATCAAGAGACTCATTTCGTAGGATAATAACTGTAGCATTCATTTTGGTTATGATGTACATATATATGCTACAATTTGTACACTGTATTTTTTGATACATATCTTTATTATTAATAAAATATAAATTATAACTAAACTACAATTCTAAAACATCCGTCAAAAACCAAAACCATTCCCACTTTTTTCTTTTTTGTCGCGAGAATATTTCTTCTTGTGATTGTTGTCGATTACTACCAATACTAATAAGGACCTCTCAAATTATGAATTTATCTTTATTTATTTTGTAAAATTTACTAATTTATCATATATATAAATAATCAACAAAATAATATGAGGAACATTTCAGGTCTTGATTTTTGTATGTATCTCTCGGGTTGTTTTTGTATTGGTTATGGGGTTTTTTTTTGGTTGTCCCCCTTGCCATCGTTGCTGTTTGTTTAGCCTTGCGATTGATCTGGTTCCAGGGTCTTGGTTGAGGGCTTTTAGGTTTAGTGGGGTTTCCTTTTGTTCATCGAGTTGTTCCTTTTTTGACGCTTTACTCGCTCCCTTAGGGTTTTGCCCTTAGGGGTTTTTTGTGGATAATAATACATAATCTTTTATCTTTCAAAAAAATAATAAACAAAATGAAATGAATGGAATAACATTATGAATTAAGAGTAAATTAGAAAAAATTTCGCATAGGTACCCGCAAGACATTTGCACCTGAGAACTTTTTTGTCAATATAATAATATTTAAACAATGTATTTATACAACAAAAAATTTGGTGGTGAGAAACGGGAGTTTTAGTAATCTACTATAAATATATAATACTAATCCATTATGAATAAAAAAATATGATAGTCATTACAAACAATTAATTTTGAAATATAATTTTGCATGAATCCATTATAGATAAGATCCTTATCCATTATAACCCTCAAACAAACTCAACGCAATAGCTATCTTCTCCAACCCAACCTCTAATGCAATTATTGGTTCTTAATTATTATAATTAATTGCTAAGTTCTTTATACACTCTGACCCTCTAGCAAACTCAATTATTGGTTTCCTTAGCCTCTAACACAATTATTGATTTTTAATTATTATAATTAATGACTAAGATTAATCTAAATAAAAACAGGTTATTTAATTTATAAAAAATATTTATGCAATTTATTAGTGTAGTGGATGAAGAGAATTTGAATTCTCATACTACCAAGATATATCATATTTTTTACAGCTTGAATATCATAATGACACATGATTATCTATATCTTCTGTGAATGGAATGACATTTTTTGGTGAGATTTTACACCACAAAGTGAGTTGGCAGCTATTAGTGAAGATCAACACAAATCAAACAAGGCATGTAAACTTGACCTATATATATATGAGACAATTCATGATGAAAAACCACAACAAATCATTTTGATTTTCAATTTTATTTCTTGTCACTTTTTTTTTCTGGCCAGCACCATGGCCAGGAGAAAAGTGAAACGTGAATACATTGTCAATGACTCTGCGAGGAAGACAACATACAGGAAAAGGAAGAAAGGTTTGATCAAGAAGGTGGATGAACTAAGTACCCTTTGTGGAATTGAAGCATGTGCTATAATTTATAGCCCCTTCGAACCTCAACCTGTGGTTTGGCCATCCCCACCTGGGGTTCAGAAAGCGTTGGAAAGGTTGAAGACAATGCCTGAATTGGAGCAGAGCAAGAAGATGGTGAACCAGGAGACTTTCACAAAACAGATGATCCTGAAGGCAAAAGACCAAATGATGAAACAGAGGAAGGAAAACAGGGAGAAAGAGATGAACTTGCACATGTATAGGTGCATCAATGCAGGGAAGGTTCAACCCAACATGAACATGAATGATCTGAATGATCTTGCATGGGTGATTGATCAAAATTTGAAGGAGGTCGACCGAGCGTTGGAAAAAATGAATAAGACTGTGGTCCACCAGGGTCAATCTTCAGTCCTAGTCGGTGAAAGTTCAATCCAACCCCAAATGGCACTAGCACCAGCACTTGCAGTAGCCAAAACTGAAGAAATGGCCATAGTGAATGATGTCCATGGGCTGGTCACGGCTAATTCTGATGCCATGCAGAGGCAATGGTATATGAATTTGATCAATGATAATTATGGGAATGAGACAGTCCCATTATTTGGAGATGCTAATCTCCAAAATGGATTATTTTGGCCCCACCCATAATCTCGAGAAAATTATGATATGCCTCTTAGCAATGTTTGTAGGGGGAATGCATGATCTCTCCCAATCTAGTTTTATGATTTTTGTTTTTTGTGTAAATGTGAAGACACAATATTTAGCCATTATGGCTTAGTAGTCTTCACATTTTTATTTCATTTATGCAAATAATACATCATGTGTAGCTTAGGCTCACATGTTTATTTTCGCTACTTCCAAAATCTTGTGGCTTTAATTTCAAAGTGTACTGGTTATGGTAGTATGAATAAAGTTTTAATTCGTGTTGTTTTTCAATGTTTTTTGCATCTATGATTAATCAACAATGGCTACTTCTTGTATTGCAAATAAAAGAAAAATAATTATTTTATTTAAATTTGGATTCATAAGCTATCAAGAGACTCATTTCGTAGGATAATAGCTGTAGCATTCATTTTGGTTATGATGTACATATATATGCTACAATTTGTACACTGTATTTTTTGATACATATCTTTATTATTAATAAAATATAAATTATAACTAAACTACAATTCTAAAACATCCGTCAAAAACCAAAACCATTCCCACTTTTTTCTTTTTTGTCGCGAGAATATTTCTTCTTGTGATTGTTGTCGATTACTACCAATACTAATAAGGACCTCTCAAATTATGAATTTATCTTTATTTATTTTGTAAAATTTACTAATTTATCATATATATAAATAATCAACAAAATAATATGAGGAACATTTCAGGTCTTGATTTTTGTATGTATCTCTCGGGTTGTTTTTGTATTGGTTATGGGGTTTTTTTTTTGGTTGTCCCCCTTGCCATCGTTGCTGTTTGTTTAGCCTTGCGATTGATCTGGTTCCAGGGTCTTGGTCGAGGGCTTTTAGGTTTAGTGGGGTTTCCTTTTGTTCATCGAGTTGTTCCTTTTTTGAGGCTTTACTCGCTCCCTTAGGGTTTTGCCCTTAGGGGTTTTTTGTGGATAATAATATATAATCTTTTATCTTTCAAAAAAATAATAAACAAAATGAAATGAATGGAATAACATTATGAATTAAGAGTAAATTAGAAAAAATTTCGCATAGGTACCCGCAAGACATTTGACCTGAGAACTTTTTTGTCAATATAATAATATTTAAACAATGTATTTATACAACAAAAAATTTGGTGGTGAGAAACGGGAGTTTTAGTAATCTACTATAAATATATAATACTAATCCATTATGAATAAAAAAATATGATAGTCATTACAAACAATTAATTTTGAAATATAATTTTGCATGAATCCATTATAGATAAGATCCTTATCCATTATAACCCTCAAACAAACTCAACGCAATAGCTATCTTCTCCAACCCAACCTCTAATACAATTATTGGTTCTTAATTATTATAATTAATTGCTAAGTTCTTTATACAC
Source organism: Lotus japonicus (assembly GCF_012489685.1). Taxonomy (NCBI): domain Eukaryota; kingdom Viridiplantae; phylum Streptophyta; class Magnoliopsida; order Fabales; family Fabaceae; genus Lotus; species Lotus japonicus. The sequence goes on from NC_080044.1 coordinate 12,355,696, forward strand.
TCTGACCCTCTAGCAAACTCAATTATTGGTTTCCTTAGCCTCTAACACAATTATTGATTTTTAATTATTATAATTAATGACTAAGATTAATCTAAATAAAAACAGGTTATTAAATTTATAAAAAATATTTATGCAATTTATTAGTGGAGTGGATGAAGAGAATTTGAATTCTCATACTACCAAGATATATCATATTTTTTACAGCTTGAATATCATAATGACACATGATTATCTATATCTTCTGTGAATGGAATGACATTTATGGTGAGATTTTACACCACAAAGTGAGTTGGCAGATATTAGTGAAGATCATCACAAATCAAACAAGGCATGTAAACTTGACCTATATATATATAAGACAATTCATGATGAAAAACCACAACAAATCATTTTGATTTTCAATTTTATTTCTTGTCACTTTTTTTTTCTGGCCAGCACCATGGCCAGGAGAAAAATTAAACGTGAATACATTGTCAATGACTCTGCGAGGAAGACAACATACAGGAAAAGGAAGAAAGGTTTGATCAAGAAGGTGGATGAACTAAGCACCCTTTGTGGAATTGAAGCATGTGCTATAATTTATAGCCCCTTCGAACCTCAACCTGTGGTTTGGCCATCCCCACCTGGGGTTCACAAAGCGTTGGAAAGGTTGAAGACAATGCCTGAATTGGAGCAGAGCAAGAAGATGGTGAACCAGGAGACTTTCACAAAACAGATGATCCTGAAGGCAAAAGACCAAATGATGAAACAGAGGAAGGAAAACAGGGAGAAAGAGATGAACTTGCACATGTATAGGTGCATCAATGCAGGGAAGGTTCAACCCAACATGAACATGAATGATCTGAATGATCTTGCATGGGTGATTGATCAAAATTTGAAGGAGGTCGACCGAGCGTTGGAAAAAATGAATAAGACTGTGGTCCACCAGGGTCAATCTTCAGTCCTAGTCGGTGAAAGTTCAGTCCAACCCCAAATGGCACTAGCACCAGCACTTGCAGTAGCCAAAACTGAAGAAATGGCCATAGTGAATGATGTCCATGGGCTGGTCACGGCTAATTCTGATGCCATGCAGAGGCAATGGTATATGAATTTGATCAATGATAATTATGGGAATGAGACAGTCCCATTATTTGGAGATGCTAATCTCCAAAATGGATTATTTTGGCCCCACCCATAATCTCGAGAAAATTATGATGTGCCTCTTAGCAATGTTTGTAGGGGGAATGCATGATCTCTCCCAATCTAGTTTTATGATTTTTGTTTTTTGTGTAAATGTGAAGACACAATATTTAGCCATTATGGCTTAGTAGTCTTCACATTTTTATTTCATTTATGCAAATAATACATCATGTGTAGCTTAGGCTCACATGTTTATTTTCGCTACTTCCAAAATCTTGTGGCTTTAATTTCAAAGTGTACTGGTTATGGTAGTATGAATAAAGTTTTAATTCGTGTTGTTTTTCAATGTTTTTTGCATCTATGATTAATCAACAATGGCTACTTCTTGTATTGCAAATAAAAGAAAAATAATTATTTTATTTAAATTTGGATTCATAAGCTATCAAGAGACTCATTTCGTAGGATAATAACTGTAGCATTCATTTTGGTTATGATGTACATATATATGCTACAATTTGTACACTGTATTTTTTGATACATATCTTTATTATTAATAAAATATAAATTATAACTAAACTACAATTCTAAAACATCCGTCAAAAACCAAAACCATTCCCACTTTTTTCTTTTTTGTCGCGAGAATATTTCTTCTTGTGATTGTTGTCGATTACTACCAATACTAATAAGGACCTCTCAAATTATGAATTTATCTTTATTTATTTTGTAAAATTTACTAATTTATCATATATATAAATAATCAACAAAATAATATGAGGAACATTTCAGGTCTTGATTTTTGTATGTATCTCTCGGGTTGTTTTTGTATTGGTTATGGGGTTTTTTTTTGGTTGTCCCCCTTGCCATCGTTGCTGTTTGTTTAGCCTTGCGATTGATCTGGTTCCTGGGTCTTGGTCGAGGGCTTTTAGGTTTAGTGGGGTTTCCTTTTGTTCATCGAGTTGTTCCTTTTTTGAGGCTTTACTCGCTCCCTTAGGGTTTTGCCCTTAGGGGTTTTTTGTGGATAATAATACATAATCTTTTATCTTTCAAAAAAATAATAAACAAAATGAAATGAATGGAATAACATTATGAATTAAGAGTAAATTAGAAAAAATTTCGTATAGGTACCCGCAAGACATTTGAACCTGAGAACTTTTTTGTCAATATAATAATATTTAAACAATGTATTTATACAACAAAAAATTTGGTGGTAAGAAACGGGAGTTTTAGTAATCTACTATAAATATATAATACTAATCCATTATGAATAAAAAAATATGATAGTCATTACAAACAATTAATTTTGAAATATAATTTTGCATGAATCCATTATAGATAAGATCCTTATCCATTATAACCCTCAAACAAACTCAACGCAATAGCTATCTTCTCCAACCCAACCTCTAATGCAATTATTGGTTCTTAATTATTATAATTAATTGCTAAGTTCTTTATACACTCTGACCCTCCAGCAAACTCAATTATTGGTTTCCTTAGCCTCTAACACAATTATTGATTTTTAATTATTATAATTAATGACTAAGATTAATCTAAATAAAAACAGGTTATTTAATTTATAAAAAATATTTATGCAATTTATTAGTGGAGTGGATGAAGAGAATTTGAATTCTCATACTACCAAGATATATCATATTTTTTACAGCTTGAATATCATAATGACACATGATTATCTATATCTTCTATGAATGGAATGACATTTCTGGTGAGATTTTACACCACAAAGTGAGTTGGCAGCTATTAGTGAAGATCATCACAAATCAAACAAGGCATGTAAACTTGACCTATATATATATGAGACAATTCATGATGAAAAACCACAACAAATCATTTTGATTTTCAATTTTATTTCTTGTCACTTTTTTTTTCTGGCCAGCACCATGGCCAGGAGAAAAGTGAAACGTGAATACATTGTCAATGACTCTGCGAGGAAGACAACATACAGGAAAAGGAAGAAAGGTTTGATCAAGAAGGTGGATGAACTAAGCACCCTTTGTGGAATTGAAGCATGTGCTATAATTTATAGCCCCTTCGAACCTCAACCTGTGGTTTGGCCATCCCCACCTGGGGTTCACAAAGCGTTGGAAAGGTTGAAGACAATGCCTGAATTGGAGCAGAGCAAGAAGATGGTGAACCAGGAGACTTTCACAAAACAGATGATCCTGAAGGCAAAAGACCAAATGATGAAACAGAGGAAGGAAAACAGGGAGAAAGAGATGAACTTGCACATGTATAGGTGCATCAATGCAGGGAAGGTTCAACCCAACATGAACATGAATGATCTGAATGATCTTGCATGGGTGATTGATCAAAATTTGAAGGAGGTCGACCGAGCGTTGGAAAAAATGAATAAGACTGTGGTCCACCAGGGTCAATCTTCAGTCCTAGTCGGTGAAAGTTCAGTCCAACCCCAAATGGCACTAGCACCAGCACTTGCAGTAGCCAAAACTGAAGAAATGGCCATAGTGAATGATGTCCATGGGCTGGTCACGGCTAATTCTGATGCCATGCAGAGGCAATGGTATATGAATTTGATCAATGATAATTATGGGAATGAGACAGTCCCATTATTTGGAGATGCTAATCTCCAAAATGGATTATTTTGGCCCCACCCATAATCTCGAGAAAATTATGATGTGCCTCTTAGCAATGTTTGTAGGGGGAATGCATGATCTCTCCCAATCTAGTTTTATGATTTTTGTTTTTTGTGTAAATGTGAAGACACAATATTTAGCCATTATGGCTTAGTAGTCTTCACATTTTTATTTCATTTATGCAAATAATACATCATGTGTAGCTTAGGCTCACATGTTTATTTTCGCTACTTCCAAAATCTTGTGGCTTTAATTTCAAAGTGTACTGGTTATGGTAGTATGAATAAAGTTTTAATTCGTGTTGTTTTTCAATGTTTTTTGCATCTATGATTAATCAACAATGGCTACTTCTTGTATTGCAAATAAAAGAAAAATAATTATTTTATTTAAATTTGGATTCATAAGCTATCAAGAGACTCATTTCGTAGGATAATAACTGTAGCATTCATTTTGGTTATGATGTACATATATATGCTACAATTTGTACACTGTATTTTTTGATACATATCTTTATTATTAATAAAATATAAATTATAACTAAACTACAATTCTAAAACATCCGTCAAAAACCAAAACCATTCCCACTTTTTTCTTTTTTGTCGCGAGAATATTTCTTCTTGTGATTGTTGTCGATTACTACCAATACTAATAAGGACCTCTCAAATTATGAATTTATCTTTATTTATTTTGTAAAATTTACTAATTTATCATATATATAAATAATCAACAAAATAATATGAGGAACATTTCAGGTCTTGATTTTTGTATGTATCTCTCGGGTTGTTTTTGTATTGGTTATGGGGTTTTTTTTTGGTTGTCCCCCTTGCCATCGTTGCTGTTTGTTTAGCCTTGCGATTGATCTGGTTCCTGGGTCTTGGTCGAGGGCTTTTAGGTTTAGTGGGGTTTCCTTTTGTTCATCAAGTTGTTCCTTTTTTGAGGCTTTACTCGCTCCCTTAGGGTTTTGCCCTTAGGGGTTTTTTGTGGATAATAATACATAATCTTTTATCTTTCAAAAAAATAATAAACAAAATGAAATGAATGGAATAACATTATGAATTAAGAGTAAATTAGAAAAAATTTCGCATAGGTACCAGCAAGACATTTGCACCTGAGAACTTTTTTGTCAATATAATAATATTTAAACAATGTATTTATACAACAAAAAATTTGGTGGTAAGAAACGGGAGTTTTAGTAATCTACTATAAATATATAATACTAATCCATTATGAATAAAAAAATATGATAGTCATTACAAACAATTAATTTTGAAATATAATTTTGCATGAATCCATTATAGATAAGATCCTTATCCATTATAACCCTCAAACAAACTCAACGCAATAGCTATCTTCTCCAACCCAACCTCTAATGCAATTATTGGTTCTTAATTATTATAATTAATTGCTAAGTTCTTTATACACTCTGACCCTCCAGCAAACTCAATTATTGGTTTCCTTAGCCTCTAACACAATTATTGATTTTTAATTATTATAATTAATGACTAAGATTAATCTAAATAAAAACAGGTTATTTAATTTATAAAAAATATTTATGCAATTTATTAGTGGAGTGGATGAAGAGAATTTGAATTCTCATACTACCAAGATATATCATATTTTTTACAGCTTGAATATCATAATGACACATGATTATCTATATCTTCTGTGAATGGAATGACATTTATGGTGAGATTTTACACCACAAAGTGAGTTGGCAGCTATTAGTGAAGATCATCACAAATCAAGCAAGGCATGTAAACTTGACCTATATATATATGAGACAATTCATGATGAAAAACCACAACAAATCATTTTGATTTTCAATTTTATTTCTTGTCACTTTTTTTTTTGGCCAGCACCATGGCCAGGAGAAAAGTGAAACGTGAATACATTGTCAATGACTCTGCGAGGAAGACAACATACAGGAAAAGGAAGAAAGGTTTGATCAAGAAGGTGGATGAACTAAGCACCCTTTGTGGAATTGAAGCATGTGCTATAATTTATAGCCCCTTCGAACCTCAACCTGTGGTTTGGCCATCCCCACCTGGGGTTCACAAAGCGTTGGAAAGGTTGAAGACAATGTCTGAATTGGAGCAGAGCAAGAAGATGGTGAACCAGGAGACTTTCACAAAACAGATGATCCTGAAGGCAAAAGACCAAATGATGAAACAGAGGAAGGAAAACAGGGAGAAAGAGATGAACTTGCACATGTATAGGTGCATCAATGCAGGGAAGGTTCAACCCAACATGAACATGAATGATCTGAATGATCTTGCATGGGTGATTGATCAAAATTTGAAGGAGGTCGACCGAGCGTTGGAAAAAATGAATAAGACTGTGGTCCACCAGGGTCAATCTTCAGTCCTAGTCGGTGAAAGTTCAATCCAACCCCAAATGGCACTAGCACCAGCACTTGCAGTAGCCAAAACTGAAGAAATGGCCATAGTGAATGATGTCCATGGGCTGGTCACGGCTAATTCTGATGCCATGCAGAGGCAATGGTATATGAATTTGATCAATGATAATTATGGGAATGAGACAGTCCCATTATTTGGAGATGCTAATCTCCAAAATGGATTATTTTGGCCCCACCCATAATCTCGAGAAAATTATGATGTGCCTCTTAGCAATGTTTGTAGGGGGAATGCATGATCTCTCCCAATCTAGTTTTATGATTTTTGTTTTTTGTGTAAATGTGAAGACACAATATTTAGCCATTATGGCTTAGTAGTCTTCACATTTTTATTTCATTTATGCAAATAATACATCATGTGTAGCTTAGGCTCACATGTTTATTTTCGCTACTTCCAAAATCTTGTGGCTTTAATTTCAAAGTGTACTGGTTATGGTAGTATGAATAAAGTTTTAATTCGTGTTGTTTTTCAATGTTTTTTGCATCTATGATTAATCAACAATGGCTACTTCTTGTATTGCAAATAAAAGAAAAATAATTATTTTATTTAAATTTGGATTCATAAGCTATCAAGAGACTCATTTCGTAGGATAATAACTGTAGCATTCATTTTGGTTATGATGTACATATATATGCTACAATTTGTACACTGTATTTTTTGATACATATCTTTATTATTAATAAAATATAAATTATAACTAAACTACAATTCTAAAACATCCGTCAAAAACCAAAACCATTCCCACTTTTTTCTTTTTTGTCGCGAGAATATTTCTTCTTGTGATTGTTGTCGATTACTACCAATACTAATAAGGACCTCTCAAATTATGAATTTATCTTTATTTATTTTGTAAAATTTACTAATTTATCATATATATAAATAATCAACAAAATAATATGAGGAACATTTCAGGTCTTGATTTTTGTATGTATCTCTCGGGTTGTTTTTGTATTGGTTATGGGGTTTTTTTTTGGTTGTCCCCCTTGCCATCGTTGCTGTTTGTTTAGCCTTGCGATTGATCTGGTTCCTGGGTCTTGGTCGAGGGCTTTTAGGTTTAGTGGGGTTTCCTTTTGTTCATCGAGTTGTTCCTTTTTTGAGGCTTTACTCGCTCCCTTAGGGTTTTGCCCTTAGGGGTTTTTTGTGGATAATAATATATAATCTTTTATCTTTCAAAAAAATAATAAACAAAATGAAATGAATGGAATAACATTATGAATTAAGAGTAAATTAGAAAAAATTTCGCATAGGTACCCGCAAGACATTTGCACCTGAGAACTTTTTTGTCAATATAATAATATTTAAACAATGTATTTATACAACAAAAAATTTGGTGGTGAGAAACGGGAGTTTTAGTAATCTACTATAAATATATAATACTAATCCATTATGAATAAAAAAATATGATAGTCATTACAAACAATTAATTTTGAAATATAATTTTGCATGAATCCATTATAGATAAGATCCTTATCCATTATAACCCTCAAACAAACTCAACGCAATAGCTATCTTCTCCAACCCAACCTCTAATACAATTATTGGTTCTTAATTATTATAATTAATTGCTAAGTTCTTTATACACTCTGACCCTCTAGCAAACTCAATTATTGGTTTCCTTAGCCTCTAACACAATTATTGATTTTTAATTATTATAATTAATGACTAAGATTAATCTAAATAAAAACAGGTTATTAAATTTATAAAAAATATTTATGCAATTTATTAGTGGAGTGGATGAAGAGAATTTGAATTCTCATACTACCAAGATATATCATATTTTTTACAGCTTGAATATCATAATGACACATGATTATCTATATCTTCTGTGAATGGAATGACATTTATGGTGAGATTTTACACCACAAAGTGAGTTGGCAGCTATTAGTGAAGATCATCACAAATCAAACAAGGCATGTAAACTTGACCTATATATATATGAGACAATTCATGATGAAAAACCACAACAAATCATTTTGATTTTCAATTTTATTTCTTGTCACTTTTTTTTTCTGGCCAGCACCATGGCCAGGAGAAAAGTGAAACGTGAATACATTGTCAATGACTCTGCGAGGAAGACAACATACAGGAAAAGGAAGAAAGGTTTGATCAAGAAGGTGGATGAACTAAGCACCCTTTGTGGAATTGAAGCATGTGCTATAATTTATAGCCCCTTCGAACCTCAACCTGTGGTTTGGCCATCCCCACCTGGGGTTCACAAAGCGTTGGAAAGGTTGAAGACAATGCCTGAATTGGAGCAGAGCAAGAAGATGGTGAACCAGGAGACTTTCACAAAACAGATGATCCTGAAGGCAAAAGACCAAATGATGAAACAGAGGAAGGAAAACAGGGAGAAAGAGATGAACTTGCACATGTATAGGTGCATCAATGCAGGGAAGGTTCAACCCAACATGAACATGAATGATCTGAATGATCTTGCATGGGTGATTGATCAAAATTTGAAGGAGGTCGACCGAGCGTTGGAAAAAATGAATAAGACTGTGGTCCACCAGGGTCAATCTTCAGTCCTAGTCGGTGAAAGTTCAATCCAACCCCAAATGGCACTAGCACCAGCACTTGCAGTAGCCAAAACTGATGAAATGGCCATAGTAAATGATGTCCATCGGCTGGTCACGGCTAATTCTGATGCCATGCAGAGGCAATGGTATATGAATTTGATCAATGATAATTATGAGAAAGAGACAGTCCCATTATTTGGAGATGCTTATCTCCAAAATGGATTATTTTGGCCCCACCCATTGTAACACCCCGATTTCGGTGGCGTCACTTTAGTCCATTAACGTCACTTCCAACTTCGTAACTATCGTCACTCGCACCACGAAATCAATCTTCTACTTAGTCACCGTTCAAATTTAAAACTCGACTTGAGTCTTAATACCTCGTGCATGACGAGACTCATCCCCTTAATCATCAATTCATTGACCACTCATAAGCTAATCATCTTCTTAATATCCAACAATCCATTATTGTCGTCTTCGTCCTCAAAACATTCCTCACTCAAACCAATTTCGACTTATTGAAATCCTAAACACTTCACACAGATCAAGACTTAACCTCTAGAAGATCAAATCATAACTATACCTCAAGGGACTTAACCAGTCATTTCGTCATCTCATCCTTCAACTTACTGTCATACAGCTCAATAGCTTGTGTCGGCTCCACAATATACTTCCGTTTAAACGTATCGGTGGAAGACTACTTCCTAGGCTTAGCATGTTATCCTAAACCCCGTGTACTTCTATAGTTAAAATACGAGCAATAACTGAGTAAAGTCTTAATAGATGTACTAACTATAAGGTTAAAGCTCAAACAATATAAGTAAGATAGGTGTGTTGCATGCGCTATGAGAGTAATGGAGCGTATTATACTAGAATGAGAAAGAATGGTTAGAAAGTTACCATCGTTCTTGCGCTCTCCTCTGACAAACCCCTAAGCTCTCTCACCGTCCATGGTGTAGACTCTTGCCTTAGTAGCAGGGCGCTTTCCACGAGCAGTGTTCAGGGTTGGCTCCGTCTTGGGTGCTCTGCACTGACCGGCATTATGCCCCATTCTGTTACAATTAAAGCATTTGGGCCTCGTGTCGGGACAGGCATTAACATAGTGCCCCGGCTTCCCACATCTGAAACAGGTCATCTCCCTGTTCAAAGTCCGATCTCCAGAACCACCAGCAGTACCCGTCATGGGTCTGTAAGATCCTGAAGTAAACCCTTCTCCAGCAGGACGTTGATATGGCCTCCTGCTCTGAAGTTTTCCTTTGCTTTGAAAATTTTGAGAGCCCGACCTCATCGGCCCTCCAGTTCCAACACGGTTCAACCTCCTATTTTTCATCAGCTCCACTTCCGTGGCTTTCTCCACCAACGACTGAAAACGCATGATTCCTAATGGCCTCACTGAGTCCTCAATATCAGGCCTCAGTCCATTCACAAAGCGCTTGCACATGTAGCGCTCATTCACATGGTCATGAAAGAATTGAAAATGCTTCGCCAAAGATTCCAGCTTCGAAGCAAATTCCGGTACTAACATACCTCCCTGACGGAGTGTCAGAAACTGCGCCTCCCTCTCATCCCGGGCACTTGTTGGAAAATACTTTTCCAAGAATGCGGTCCGGAAAGAGTTCCAGTTAATCTCTTCGTGATTGTCTTCCATAATCCCTCTGGTGCCTCTCCACCAGTACTCAGCATCCCCCAGCAGCAGGTAAGTTGCCATGCCCACCTTGGCACCTTCAACAGTCTGCAATACGCCGAATATCTTCTCAATCTCCTGGATCCAGAGATCCGCTTTATCTGGGTCGGTACCACCAGAGAACTTTGGTGGGTTTTGCCTCCTGAAATCATTCAGGCCTTTGTTTTGGTCCAGAGTTACTTCCCTCTGGCGCTGATGCTGTTCACGTGCCTCCTCAGCAGCACGCCTCATCGCATTATCGTTTGCTTGCGCTGTCACGGCTTGGGCCATAGTGGCCATCATCGCAGCTAATTGGTTAGTGTTCACCATGTTCTGTTAAGTTAAACAAACAGTTAGTACTCATCATAAGATAGCATCTAGTATAACTATACAATATGAGTAAGCAATAACTTCAATCAATTTTTAAGCGAAAAATCGCTTGCAAACAATCAATTTTTTTTACTCTTTGCAGAGTCACACAACCTAGCACAGAAGATCTATTCCCCAACAACTCCCGAAAGACTCGACCGTGCTCTGATACCACAATGTAACACCCCGATTTCGGTGGCGTCACTTTAGTAACCAAAAGTAAACTTAATGCGGAAAAACGTGAATATTTTTTTTTAATATAATAACTAAGACAAGACTGAATTAAATAAAACCCAAATGCGAAAAGTAATAAAACTAATATACAATATATAAACAGCCCCCGCTGTAAGGAGCAACCTCGTCACGAGTAAACCTCCAGTGACGGGTAATAGAAGAGTAGCGCCCGTAGGCAATATGTACAAACCGAATGAAAGGGTGAAGTGTCCGCAACACCATCCCTCAAAACTGAGAATAAGTTGACCCAATGGTCTGAAAATAAGACCTCCTAAGTCCAACCAACTCTCTGTGATTCCCGTAAGGAAACCACACAAAAAGCTATAGGTGGGAAACTACCCTGTCCCCAAAGAAAACAAATGATGTTCAGAGCTAAGACTCTACTCCTACACTAATCCCATCTCGAGGAGCTCACACCAGCACTAAGACCTATATGCTAGCATGATCGTCGTTCGAATTCGAAATCCAGAACGACCTACTCTATGTACACCATCCGTCCTCCTCTCGCTACCGCGATGCGCTCCTGTTCCAGCATCCCAACCCTAGTCCCCCCGAAGGGTGAACCGTCGTGAACCAGTCCGCCAAAGACATCTGACAAAGGGCGTTTGTCCGCCAAAGCACACACAGAAGACGCGAGGGTCAACTCCAAAGAATTATATAAATAATACCACCAATAGATACCGATAAAAGATTAGCCACTTAGGCTTATAACTAGGGATTACATCCTAGGGTTGTATATTTCACAATGAATGTAAACAGCAATAAATCACAGTTAACATGCCTCAAGTAGAATTAACAAGTATCAAACACACTCAACAACTAAGTCAGTATGCATGTTGCGTGAAATGATATGCAGGTTAACCCAGTCAACCAATATGCAATCCGGAACGGATGGACATCAAACGGATCAATCCTAGCACCAGCAACGGTGGGACCATTCTGCCCGCGTGCCTCTTACACCAAACATAGGTATGGACATCAAACGAGTCAATCCTAGCACCAGCAACGGTGGGACCATTCTACTCGCGTGCCTCTGGGATGGACATCAACCGGATCAATCCTAGCACCAGCAACGGTGGGACCATTCTGCCCGCGTGTCTCTTACACCAAACCAAGGTAGCCAGATCAGCCGTAACCCGTAGGTCTGCCATTTCGGTCTGCTACAAGAGACGTCTACAAACGTTCTTACACGGAAATCCGGGTCTTATGACCATTTTGGAATCCGACGAGGTCCAGAGTACGTCCTGTGTTAATACCCCATTAATGTTGCATGAATGCAGGATGATTAGTCAAACAACGTCTCCGAATCTCACTCGACACGTCGCCACGTGTTCTAGCTAAATTAATGTCTCTAAAAGCTTACCCTAAGGTAAAGTCGATTCTGCGACAAAAGACACTTCTTCACATCAACATAGTAACTCATGATGATCTCCAAATCATCCGACTCATCTCAATCCGATGGTCACAACTGCTCAACGAGCACAGAGTATTACACTCTCGGAAACTAACGGTTTCCCGGACTTATCCCCAGGATAGCCCAACAACGCATAGCTACTCCAACAGCACAAGAGCATCAACATACTCAACACTTCTCAGCTTCCTCAACGATTGGATCCAACGACACTTCTCGTTTTCCAAAGACTAAGATTTGCATCCGAAGCTTCCTTTCGAGTTTATTATCATTAATTGAAGATTTAGAGGTTGTTTAATGTCTTATGAGTTTTCTTTTCAAAATAATATCCTTTTTAGTCTTATCGCAAATCCTATAAGTTCTCGGGATCTCCCAATCCCCAAATGACACCAGAGAATGTCTCGATCCATGAAACACCATAACAAGGTCCGAATCTCATTCGTCCTATCAAACTTTCTCAAAATTCTCAAAATAAAATCGGCATGACCTGCCCGCTATTCTCACTTTTCAGAAACTCAGATTTCATTGCATAACCATAAATAACTCAGCACAATCAATCAACATGCCATATATCAACATATTAAGCAATAACCACATAGCACTTAGCATATAAAGCATGCACCACACATCCTAGATTACCCACATAGCACATAGCATGTAAGTCAATCTCAAAAACATTCAGTAGATGAATCATCTACATTGTCAGCCGAAGCCTCAGAAAACATTTTCCAATCACACACAATCCAGTGCATAAACAGTAAACAATGTCGAAAACATCGACCCTAAGCATTAACTAGAGATTCAGTGAGAAGCCCTCACCTGTAGATTCTCCAGGACGATCTCCTAACACTTGTTCACAATCAAAGGCTTGCTCCTCTGGGAATTCCTCAAAATCACCTTTAGAGCAAAACCACAGAAATACTATCAGAATCTATCGAAAACTAAGCTATCGATACTTACTAAGGTTACTCGAAGTAATCTATACTCTAAGGTACGATAATCTAGCGCGAAAGGACAAGTTTTCGGAAATGGAAATTTCCTCCTCCCCCCCTTAATAGGTTCGGCCACTTTAGGTAATTAGGGGACTCGATTTTTCTTCGATCAAACTTGGTTCCTATGCTATCATTAGCCGTAACTAAGGGTATTCTGAACTCGGAAAAATTATCGGATCAAAAACTGTCGCAGGGGTATTTTGGTCATGATTTTTAACTTAGGATTTTTAAAACTGAAATCCCAAAAACCAAATTTGACAGGGACGTTACTAACGACGTTTATGACAACTAATCCTACTAGCACTAAGCTAAGGCGATAGTTTTCAGCCTAAAGGTTGAAGCTTTACTCCAAAAACTCCAAAAATGGGTATTTAAGGCTAAAATTGATTCCGGCGGAAATCCGGCGGCATAACGGAAAATCTAATCCGGCAGAAGTGATCTTGGGCACATAAGGAAGAGGTTTAGAATCAGAAATGAAACATTCAGGATAGTTTTGCAAAAACCCATAAACTATCAGCTCAGAAAAGTCTACAGAAAAGCTATGGAAAAAGCGATCAGAGGTAAGGATTAGCGACTATACCTCGAAACCTTGAAGCAGCAACTGATTGATCGACGATCAAGCAAGGATTGAACAAAATCTCTTCCTCCTTCTTCTTCTTCTTGGCCGCGGGTTTGGGTGGGGAAAATGGTGGAAAATTTGTGTTTTTCTTCCTTTCTTGGCTATATATAGAGGTTGGCAAAACGCGGTAAAATGAAAGTTTCGCGAATCTGATTTTTCCGGCGTCATTCTCCATGAATTCTAAGATAGGTTTTGGCGAAAGAATTCCAAAACTAAAAAGAGGTCTCCTTGTATTTTTGGCAACTAATGCATAGTCGGTATAAAACTATTTTACCCGATAAGTTGCTTTTTGCATCGGATGTCGGAATGGAAAACTTCCTTCTGAAGAAAGATTGAAATCATCAAGAGAAATGGGTGTACGCGTGTAGAATATTCATTTGAAGCTCTGAATAGAAAAAGTCTTCATAGTCGGGTGATTCTAGGGTTTTGAAATACCAGGGATTCGGTTTCGGCAAACTTCCGATGATTGGAATCGGACGTTCGTAGATCCTAGAGTTTCGCCTCGAAACGATTGTGATATATGGAAAAAGAGAAGTTCTAACATTTCTCTGAAGATTTTTGGAATTAACTTCCGTCGTGCCTAAAAGTGAAAACTAGCTATATACTAGGGTTTCTGACCTAGGTTTAAGCGTATAACGATCGTGCTATATCTTTTATCGATCATAATGCAATCCTTGAACTTTTCCTGAACTTTCTCCTTCATAAATATATTCCTTCCGATAAACTCTCGTTCAGGTTTTCCTTCACGATACGTCAAGCCTAATCGTAAATGGAAATCTCTTCCACTTATTCTAAGCTTAAAAACTTGGGTCTCACATTACTACCCTCCAAAAAGAAAGTTTCGTCCTCGAAACTTAAGGTCCGGCAAAAGTTCTGAATATTGTTCCCTTGATCTTTTCCTCCAATTCCCTATAGCACCGTCCGTGTCTTTGTTCCGAATAACTTTCACTAAAGCACTCTGCTTTCCCTTTGATTTGTTTCACTCTTCTAGTCCCCATGTTGATCGACGGCGCCTCAAAAGACATATCATCTTCCAACTCTATGTTGTCCGGTTCGACCACTTGCGTTGGGTCTCCGTTGGAAATAATATTTGTTGGCATTCGTGCAATCGCACAACCTTAACCCCTTGCTCCTTTGCTTCTGTTCGTCCAAAATGCTGATTAGAAACTCGGTACTCCTCTATGTTCCGGAGTGAATGCTCAACTTGACCTTGTGATGTTCACTCATGATCCAAACTCAACTCGGTCGCTTGATAACTCCTAGACGAAATACTGGGTTGGAATCTAATAGTCCATTAACGTCACTTCCAACTTCATAACTATCGTCACTCGCACCACGAAATCAATCTTCTACTTAGTCACTGTTCAAATTTAAAACTCGACTTGACTCTTAATACCTCGTGCATGACGAGACTCATCCCCTTAATCATCAATTCATTGACCACTCATAAGCTAATCATCTTCTTAATATCCAACAATCCATTATTGTCGTCTTCGTCCTCAAAACATTCCTCACTCAAACCAATTTCGACTTATTGAAATCCTAAACACTTCACACAGATCAAGACTTAACCTCTAGAAGATCAAATCATAACTATACCTCAAGGGACTTAACCAGTCATTTCGTCATCTCATCCTTCAACTTACTGTCATACAGCTCAATAGCTTGTGTCGGCTCCACAATATACTTCCGTTTAAACGTATCGGTGGAAGACTACTTCCTAGGCTTAGCATGTTATCCTAAACCTCGTGTACTTCTATAGTTAAAATACGAGCAATAACTGAGTAAAGTCTTAATAGATGTACTAACTATAAGGTTAAAGCTCAAACAATATAAGTAAGATAGGTGTGTTGCATGCGCTATGAGAGTAATGGAGCGTATTATACTAGAATGAGAAAGAATGGTTAGAAAGTTACCATCGTTCTTGCGCTCTCCTCTGACAAACCCCTCAGCTCTCTCACCGTCCATGGTGTAGACTCTTGCCTTAGTAGCAGGACGCTTTCCACGAGCAGTGTTCAGGGTTGGCTCCGTCTTGGGTGCTCTGCACTGACCGGCATTATGCCCCATTCTGTTACAATTAAAGCATTTGGGCCTCGTGTCGGGACAAGCATTAACATAGTGCCCCGGCTTCCCACATCTGAAACAGGTCATCTCCCTGTTCAAAGTCCGATCTCCAGAACCACCAGCAGTACCCGTCATGGGTCTGTAAGATCCTGAAGTAAACCCTTCTCTAGCAGGACGTTGATATGGCCTCCTGCTCTGAAATTTTCCTTTGCTTTGAAAATTTTGAGAGCCCGACCTCATCGGCCCTCCAGTTCCAACACGGTTCAACCTCCTATTTTTCATCAGCTCCACTTCCGTGGCTTTCTCCACCAACGACTGAAAACGCATGATTCCTAATGGCCTCACTGAGTCCTCAATATCAGGCCTCAGTCCATTCACAAAGCGCTTGCACATGTAGCGCTCATTCACATGGTCATGAAAGAATTGAAAATGCTTCGCCAAAGATTCCAGCTTCGAAGCAAATTCCGGTACTGACATACCTCCCTGACGGAGTGTCAGAAACTGCGCCTCCCTCTCATCCCGGGCACTTGTTGGAAAATACTTTTCCAAGAATGCGGTCCGGAAAGAGTTCCAGTTAATCTCTTCGTGATTGTCTTCCATAATCCCTCTGGTGCCTCTCCACCAGTACTCAGCATCCCCCAGCAGCAGGTAAGTTGCCATGCCCACCTTGGCACCTTCAACAGTCTGCAATACGCCGAATATCTTCTCAATCTCCTGAATCCAGAGATCCGCTTTATCTGGGTCGGTACCACCAGAGAACTTTGGTGGGTTTTGCCTCCTGAAATCATTCAGGCCTTTGTTTTGGTCCAGAGTTACTTCCCTCTGGCGCTGATGCTGTTCACGTGCCTCCTCAGCAGCACGCCTCATCGCATTATCGTTTGCTTGCGCTGTCACGGCTTGGGCCATAGTGGCCATCATCGCAGCTAATTGGTTAGTGTTCACCATGTTCTGTTAAGTTAAACAAACAGTTAGTACTCATCATAAGATAACATCTAGTATAACTATACAATATGAGTAAGCAATAACTTCAATCAATTTTTAAGCGAAAAATCGCTTGCAAACAATCAATTTTTTTTACTCTTTGCAGAGTCACACAACCTAGCACAGAAGACCTATTCCCCAACAACTCCCGAAAGACTCGACCGTGCTCTGATACCACAATGTAGCACCCCGATTTCGGTGGCGTCACTTTAGTAACCAAAAGTAAACTTAATGCGGAAAAACGTGAATATTTTTTTTTAATATAATAACTAAGACAAGACTGAATTAAATAAAACCCAAATGTGAAAAGTAATAAAACTAATATACAATATATAAACAGCCCCTGCTGTAAGGAGCAACCTCGTCACGAGTAAACCTCCAGTGACGGGTGTAAGATCAAGTTTTGATCTAGTAGTACAACTCTATGTTTTGATGATTACATGTTAACCTTTTTGATATGAACAATTGTGGTACTCTAACGTGTTTTTCTGAGTGTGTTATTTACAGGCTCTGACCTCTATTCAATCTCACACAAATCAGAAGCACTGTGCTTAAAGAGTGACCCAAGCAACGCTTTCGCATTGACCATGTTCAACATGAACAGTGGAAAAGCTTCAGAAGTTCTGAAGCTACACAAACTCTGATGTGGACTCAGTCACTAGAAGCTCTGAAGATCCAGAAGTTCTGATAACCTAGAAACACTGAAGGTTCAGATGTTCTGATGGTGTAGAAGACTCTGAAGATACAGAAGCTGAATAGTGGAAACTCTGAAGACCATGTACTTCCCTCTGAGTTCAGAATCAGAAGATACAATGGTCAGAGGATCTGTGCTTTCCCTCTGACTCTGATCAACCGGCTTCACAAGTTCCAACATGAAGCATTCCCCTGATCAGAAGTCTCCTAGGTTTAAAGGTCATGTCACTATCCAAGTACAAAAGCAACTGTACCATCCTGACAACCTACCTAACGTTCTCAGCCATAGCAGAAGCTGGAATTTCCAGAACTGCCCTCCAACGGTAGCATTTCCCATGCAACGTTCAACCCTAATCCTTGGAGTATATAAGAGGCTGAAGACTGAAAGAAGCGGCTAGAAGTATTCACATACGCGCAAGACAAATTCAAATTCTTCTAAGCTCTCTTTCATCCTGAATTTCATTGTGTTTACTATAAGCTTTTTAGAAGCACTTTCTTTGTAAACAAGAACTTCATATACAGTTGTATAGTTTTCCTTTAGGAGATCAAGGTTGATCGGATCCTAGAGAAGACTAAGAGAGTGAATCTTAGTGTGAGCTAAGTCAGTGTAATTGTTAGTCACTTGTAGGTTTCAAGTGCAGTTGTAACTCTTACCTGATTAGTGGATTGCCTTCATTCTAAGAAGGAAGAAATCACCTTAACGGGTGGACTGGAGTAGCTTGAGTGATTTATCAAGTGAACCAGGATAAAAATCCTTGTGTGCTTTTCTATCTCTTATTCTTAGCACTTAAGTTCTCGAAAGATTTGTCAAAATCTTTAAGGTGAAAGTTTTATCTTGAAAACGTTATTCAAACCCCCCCTTTCTACCGTTTTTCATACCTTCAATTGGTATCAGAGTGCAAGTTCTGATTACCACACCTAACAGTGTTCAGTGATCCGGGCCGGTGTGAAAAACAATGGCTGCCACCACCAGTGAAACTCAAAGAGATGGTTACAATGCAAAGCCTCCTATGTTCGACGGTCAAATGTTCGAATATTGGACAGATAGACTGGAAAGTTTCTTTCTGGGTTTCGATGCAGATCTCTGGGATATTATTGTGGATGGCTACGAGCGTCCAGTTGATGCAGATGGCAAGAAGATCCCAAGGTCAGAGATGACTGCAGATCAAAAGAAGCTGTACTCACAACATCACAAAGCAAGAGCAATTCTTCTAAGTGCTATTTCTTATGAAGAGTACCAGAAGATTACAGATCGTGAGTTTGCAAAAGGCATTTTTGAATCTCTGAAGATGTCTCATGAAGGAAACAAGAAAGTCAAAGAATCAAAGGCATTGTCTTTGATCCAAAAGTATGAATCCTTCATCATGGAGCCAAATGAGTCCATTGAAGAAATGTTCTCCAGATTTCAGTTGCTTGTAGCTGGCATACGACCTCTCAACAAGAGCTACACAACAAAAGATCATGTCATAAGGGTCATCAGGTGTCTTCCTGAAAGTTGGATGCCCTTGGTGACTTCAATAGAGCTCACGAGAGATGTTGAGCGTATGAGTTTAGAAGAACTCATCAGCATACTAAAGTGCCATGAGCTGAATCGCTCTGAGATGCAAGATCTGAGGAAAAAGTCTATAGCCTTGAAATCCAAATCTGAGAAGGCTAAAGCTGAAAAGTCAAAAGCTCTCCAAGCTGAAGCAGAAGAATCTGAAGAAGCATCAGAAGATTCTGATGAAGATGAGCTGACTCTGATCTCCAAGAGACTCAACCGCATCTGGAAGCACAGGCAGAGCAAGTACAAAGGCTCTGGAAAGGCAAAAGGAAAGTATGAGTCCTCAGGCCAGAAGAAGTCATCAATCAAGGAAGTCACATGTTTTGAGTGCAAAGAATCAGGGCACTACAAAAGTGATTGTCCAAAGTTGAAGAAGGATAAGAAGCCAAAGAAGCACTTCAAGACAAAGAAAAGTCTGATGGTAACCTTTGATGAATCAGAGTCAGAGGATGTTGACTCTGATGGTGAAGTCCAAGGACTTATGGCTATTGTCAAAGACAAAGAAGCAGAGTCAAAGGAAGCTGTTGACTCTGACTCAGAATCAGAAGGAGATCCTAACTCAGACGATGAAAATGAGGTATTCGCTTCTTTCTCTACCTCTGAACTGAAACATGCCTTGTCTGATATCATGGATAAGTATAACTCTTTATTGTCTAAGCATAAGAAGTTGAAAAAGAACTTATCTGTTGTTTCTCAAACTCCTTCTGAACATGAAAAGGTTATTTCTGATTTAAAAAATGATAATCATGCTTTGATCAATTCTAACTCTGTGCTTAAGAACCAGATTGCTAAGTTAGAAGAAATAGTTGCTTGTGATGCCTCTGATTGTAGAAATGAATCTAAGTATGAAAAGTCTTTTCAAAGATTCCTGGCTAAAAGCGTAGATAGAAGCTTAATGGCTTCAATGATCTATGGCGTAAGCAGAAATGGAATGCATGGCATTGGCTACTCTAAACCAATTAGAAATGAGCCCTCTGTGTCTAAAGCTAAATCTTTGTATGAATGCTTTGTTCCCTCTGGTACCATATTGCCTGACCCTTTACCTGCTAAAGTTGCTAAAACTCCTCTTCAAAAGGGATCTTTCTCTATGTCTAAATATCATGCAAATATTCCTTTAAAATATCATGTTGAGACACCCAAGGTGATCAGAACATCTGGGGTAACTAACAAGAGAGGACCCAGAAAATGGGTACCTAAGGATAAGATTATCTATGTTGCAGATATCCTTGATAGCTCCACTGAAACACCAATCATGGTATCTGGACAGTGGATGCTCGCGTCACATGACGGGAGAAAGGCGTATGTTCCAAGAGCTAAAACTTAAACCTGGAGGCGAAGTTGGCTTTGGAGGAAATGAAAAGGGTAAAATTGTTGGTACTGGTACTATTTGTGTAGATAGTAGTCCATGCATTGACAATGTGTTATTGGTAGACGGCTTAACACATAACTTATTGTCTATAAGTCAATTAGCTGACAAGGGTTATGATGTTATATTCAATCAAAAGTCCTGCCGGGCTGTAAGTCAGATCGATGGCTTTGTTCTGTTTAACAACAAGAGGAAGAACAAAATTTATAAGATCAGATTATCTGAGTTGGAGGCTCAGAATGTGAAGTGCCTTCTCTCTGTTAATGAAGAGCAGTGGGTATGGCATAGACGGTTAGGGCATGCCAGTATGAGAAAGATTTCTCAACTGAGCAAGCTAAACCTTGTCAGGGGCTTACCCAATCTGAAGTTCGCTTCAGACGCTCTTTGTGAAGCATGTCAGAAAGGCAAATTCACTAAAGTCCCTTTCAAGGCAAAGAATGTTGTCTCAACCTCAAGGCCGTTGGAACTTCTGCATATCGACCTTTTTGGACCAGTGAAAACTGAGTCTATAGGTGGCAAGAGATATGGGATGGTTATCGTTGATGACTATAGCCGCTGGACATGGGTAAAGTTTCTAACCCGCAAGGATGAGTCTCATGCTGTGTTCTCTACCTTCATAGCCCAAGTGCAAAATGAGAAGGCTTGTAGGATTGTGCGTGTCAGAAGTGACCATGGTGGAGAGTTTGAGAATGACAAGTTTGAGAGTCTGTTTGATTCCTATGGAATCGCACATGATTTCTCTTGTCCCAGAACTCCTCAACAAAATGGTGTTGTTGAGAGGAAGAACATAACTCTTCAGGAGATGGCTAGAACCATGCTCCAAGAAACTGGCATGGCTAAGCACTTTTGGGCAGAGGCAGTAAATACAACATGTTACATTCAGAACAGAATCTCTGTGAGACCAATTCTGAATAAGACTCCCTATGAATTGTGGAAGAACATAAAACCCAACATTTCTTATTTTCATCCTTTTGGTTGTGTTTGCTATGTTCTTAATACTAAGGATAGATTGCATAAATTTGATGCTAAATCTTCTAAATGTCTTTTACTTGGTTATTCTGAAAGATCTAAGGGTTTTAGATTTTATAATACTGATGCTAAGACTATTGAAGAGTCTATCCATGTTAGATTTGACGATAAGCTTGACTCTGACCAGTCAAAGCTAATTGAGAAGTTTGCAGATATGAGCATAAATGTTTCTGACCAAGGCAAAGCTCCAGAGGAAGCTGAGCCAGAGGAAGATGAACCAGAAGAAGAAGCTGGTCCCTCTGATTCACAAACTCTGAAGAAGAGCAGAATCACTGCAGCTCATCCTAAGGAATTGAATCTGGGAAACAAAGACGAACCAGTCAGAACCAGATCTGCCTTCAGACCCTCTGAAGAGACCTTGCTTAGTCTGAAAGGATTGGTGTCCTTAATTGAACCCAAGTCCATAGATGAAGCTCTTCAAGACAAGGATTGGATTCTGGCCATGGAAGAAGAATTGAATCAATTCTCCAAGAACGATGTTTGGAGCTTAGTGAAGAAGCCTGAGAGTGTTCATGTAATTGGAACAAAATGGGTGTTCAGAAACAAGCTAAATGAGAAAGGAGATGTAGTCAGAAACAAGGCAAGGCTAGTTGCTCAAGGCTCCAATAAGGAGAAATTCAATATGCTGGAATCAACAGTGGCCAAAACTCCAATGCATCCAACATGCATTCTGGAGAAAGAAGATGAAAGTGGTAAAGTATGTCAGAAGCTCTATCGTGGCATGATAGGTTCTCTTCTATACTTGACTGCATCTAGGCCAGATATATTATTTAGTGTTCATTTATGTGCTCGTTTCCAATCAGACCCAAGGGAAACCCACTTAACTGCTGTTAAGAGGATCCTAAGGTATCTGAAAGGCACCACTAACCTTGGCTTGATGTATAAGAAAACATCAGAGTATAAGCTTTCAGGTTATTGTGATGCTGATTATGCTGGAGATAGAACAGAGAGAAAAAGTACTTCTGGAATTTGTCAATTTCTAGGAAGCAATCTAGTCTCATGGGCAAGCAAGAGACAATCAACCATTGCACTATCCACTGCAGAGGCAGAATATATCTCAGCAGCAATATGCAGCACTCAGATGCTCTGGATGAAACATCAGCTGGAGGATTATCAGATCCTTGAAAGCAATATCCCAATCAATTGTGATAACACTGCTGCAATCTCATTGAGTAAGAATCCTATCCTGCATTCAAGGGCAAAGCATATTGAGGTAAAGTATCACTTTATTAGAGATTATGTACAAAAGGGCGTACTTCTTCTGAAGTTTGTTGATACTGACCATCAATGGGCAGATATCTTTACAAAGCCCTTAGCAGAGGATAGATTTAATTTTATTCTGAAAAATCTGAACATGGACTTTTGTCCAGAGTGAAGATGGATCAGAACCTCTGACTATGATACTTCTTGATCAGAAGATGTCTAGTCCAGAAGGTAACTCAATCAGAGTGTGTGTACCCATTGGTACTGACTCTGAAGCTGAGACAGTAACACGTGTGTCAGTATCTCTGATGCATAATTCCTTGTGCCCGTGTGACAGTCTGTCATGATGCGTGTAGATGTGCTTCTCTCCTGTGTGTGATACGTGTATTTACTGTTACTATCTATCTTTAATTTTCAACCGTTGATTTTAAATTGCTTTTTGAATCAACAACGGTTATTTGTCAAAACCCACTATACACACACGATCTCCTTCACTTTCGGTCTTTTCTCTCTCTCTCTTATTTTCAAAACCGCTTACCCTCGATTTCTCTCTCGCTCTCTCTTCATCTTTCAACCTTCATCTTCTACCCAAAACCTTCAACCGCTCCAAAATGGTGAGACAAACCAGAAGAGATACTACAGATGCAACCCAGTTCCCTCATATGGTAGTGGGTCAAGCTACAGGCCAATTGGGTCCTGAAGCTCCTGTTCAAGATCAAGCTCAAGAGCAGATTATTCCGATTGCAGAACGGGGCTGTGCCGTTCACTGTGTATATGCTCCTGAGGAACTTCAAGTACTGGCAGAATGGAGATTTGACCTCGACAATCTTGCTACAAATGGGTATGATCTTCGTCCTGAAGTCCAGGCTCAAGGCTGGGAAAATTACTTCAACAGGCTTCGAGGACCGGTGTATGACAAACTGATCAAGGAATTCTGGAAGCATGCCGACTGTGATGATACTCAGGTGGTATCTCACATTCTTGGAAGGAAGATCATCATTACTGAGAAGTCCTTCGTGAATCTGCTGGGTGTAGAAACTGCAAATGGGTATCGATTTCAACTGACAGAATCGAAGCTGAAGACCAACACCAAGGATACAATCAACAAGGCCCTGTACACCACATACAAACCGGGCAAAACTGATTACAAGGTGCTGGACCTTCATCCTAAGCTCAGAATCTGGCACAAGATTCTGCTCAACTGCATCAACCAGAGACCAAAGGGCAGTTCCCCAGACTACATCAACTTCAACCAGAAGGCGATGTTGTTTTTCATTCAAGACAAGAAGAAGATCTGCCTTCCCTACTTCCTGTTCTCTTACTTGAAGGAGTGTATCAGAAAGTCCAGAACTACTGCCTCCATCAAGTCAGCAATCAAATATATCCCCTTTGGGAGACTGCTCTCAGATCTCTTCATTGAGAGCAACCTGGTGCAAGATCTGGTCAATGCTGGATGTGTAGAGGATCTGACCACCATTGTCAGTGATGTCTTCACTGCAAATTCTCTGAAGAAGATGGGTTTGGTCCAGAAGAAAATCGCCCCTGCTCATGAAGACACATCTTCTGAAATCAGACGGAGAAGGGTGCCTCTGGATGACTACCCTCTGTGGACACAGGCAGACAATCCTGAAGCTATTAGGTGCTATGTTGAAGACCTAAGGGCTCACGGCTTTGAAATTGATCTCGATGAATTCTTCAGAAGACTGCCGCCAGCTCCAGAGTTTCCCTCTCCTACCAAGAAGAAAGTTCAGAGGAAGATGGTCTTAGAAGAATCCTCTGAGGAATCTGATGGTTCTCAGAAGAAGAAGAAGAAGGCTGACCAGCCTAAGAGGAAACATGATGAAACCATCAAGCCTGATGCTGTTGGTGATGGTAATGTTGGTCCTAATAAAGCTGGTCCTTCTCCTCCCAAGAAGAAGAAGAAACAAGTAAGACTTGTGGTGAGGCCTACAAGTGTGGAACCTGCTGCTCAAGTTATCAGAAGGATTGAGACTCCTGTCAGAGTGACTCGGTCTTCAGCACGATCATCAAGTAAGTCTGCTATTGCTTCTGATGATGATTTAGATACATTTGATGCACTCCCTATCTCTGCCATGCTGAAACATTCCTCCAACCCACTCACTCCTATCCCAGAATCTCAACCAGCCACACAAACTACCTCACCACCCAATTCCCCAAGGTCTTCATTTTTCCAACCTTCTCCAAATGAAGCACCTCTTTGGAATATGCTTCAGAACCAACCTACAGGACCCTCTGATCCAACCTCACCTATCACCATCCAGTATAACCCATTAACTTCTGAACCCATCATCCCTGAACAAACAGAGCCCAACCAAACAGAACCTGGACCCAGAACCTCTGATCACTCTGTCCCAAGAGCATCAGAACGTCTGGCTCCCAGAACTACTGATACAGACTCTTCCACAGCCTATATGAAGGAATGAAAAACGGTAGAAAGGGGGGGGGTTTGAATAACGTTTTCAAGATAAAACTTCCACCTTAAAGATTTTGACAAATCTTTTGAGAACTTAAGTGCTAAGAATAAGAGATAGAAAAGCACACAAGGATTTTTATCCTGGTTCACTTGATAAATCACTCAAGCTACTCCAGTCCACCCGTTAAGGTGATTTCTTCCTTCTTAGAATGAAGGCAATCCACTAATCAGGTAAGAGTTACAACTGCACTTGAAACCTACAAGTGACTAACAATTACACTGACTTAGCTCACACTAAGATTCACTCTCTTAGTCTTCTCTAGGATCCGATCAACCTTGATCTCCTAAAGGAAAACTATACAACTGTATATGAAGTTCTTGTTTACAAAGAAAGTGCTTCTAAAAAGCTTATAGTAAACACAATGAAATTCAGGATGAAAGAAAGCTTAGAAGAATTTGAATTTGTCTTGCGCGTATGTGAATGCTTCTAGCCGCTTCTTTCAGTCTTCAGCCTCTTATATACTCCAAGGATTAGGGTTGAACATTGCATGGGAAATGCTACCGTTGGAGGGTAGTTCTGGAAATTCCAGCTTCTGCTATGGCTGAGAACGTTAGGTAGGTCGTCAGGATGGTACAGTTGCTTTTGTACTTGGATAGTGACATGACCTTTAAACCTAGGAGACTTCTGATCAGGGGAATGCTTCATGTTGGAACTTGTGAAGCCGGTTGATCAGAGTCAGAGGGAAAGCACAGATCCTCTGACCATTGTATCTTCTGATTCTGAACTCAGAGGGAAGTACATGGTCTTCAGAGTTTCTTGCTTCTGGACTTCAGAGTTTCCACTATTCAGCTTCTGTATCTTCAGAGTCTTCTACACCATCAGAACATCTGAACCTTCAGTGTTTCTAGGTTATCAGAACTTCTGGATCTTCAGAGCTTCTAGTGACTGAGTCCACATCAGAGTTTGTGTAGCTTCAGAACTTCTGAAGCTTTTCCACTGTTCATGTTGAACATGGTCAATGCGAAAGCGTTGCTTGGGTCACTCTTTAAGCACAGTGCTTCTGATTTGTGTGAGATTGAATAGAGGTCAGAGCCTGTAAATAACACACTCAGAAAAACACGTTAGAGTACCACAATTGTTCATATCAAAAAGGTTAACATGTAATCATCAAAACCTAGAGTTGTACTACTAGATCAAAACTTGATCTTACAATCTCCCCCTTTTTGATGATGACAAAACTAAGATTTTTGATGAACAATTCTTAAACATTAAACTGAATTCACTCAAATTTTAGAGATATAGAATAAGACTTATCCTGATGTGAATAGTTTATCTTGCTCATTCTGAATTCAAGTCACTGCTTGATTCTGAGCTTAGCTCCCCCTGAATCTAATACTTGATGAAAACGTTAGAAGAGTCTAGATTCTGAGCTAAATAATATAAGAGTTCAGAGTGAAAAACTTATGACATAGATGAAAATAGAGTAATCAGAGCGCATAAGTAATCAGAGTCAACTGACAAGGTATCAGAGTCTTGGGTATCAGAGTCAAACTAAAATCACTTCAGAAGAAGTGAAATGTATTCCTTGTATTTGCCCAGTGACACATCTATGGTCATAAAGGTGGAACTCTTAAATTCTCCAAAAGAAAAAATAAGTCACACTAACACATCTTACACATCAAAAACTGGTTTGTACTCCCCCTTTTTGTCATAAGCAAAAAGCTTGGGGTGTGAAAAACTTAGCTTGAAGTACAAGGTACTCCCCCTTAGAGAAGGTCTAAGTTTAAAGAAAATTAAAACGATGTATGAATCAGAGTTAGGCGAAGTAAATAGAAGAGTTAATGCACAAGAGGAACGTTTACCACCGGCCAAGGGAGTAAAGAAAAGGGTCAGTTACCAAGAACTTAACCTCGAGAAACCGTAGGAGCATTAACTTTCAGAGAGAAGGTGAAGCCTATATAAAGCGATGGAGAATGGGGTAAGCTTCACAACTCGAATAATACCAAAAAAAATGGCATCATACATGATCGCATTAGAGGAGCTGAGAAAGAGAGCCTTCGAAGAGGACTTGTTCCTCAACATTAGGCATCCAGAGGGTACAACAACCATCTCAGAGCTAACACGGACACTGCTGGAGGAGGACCTGCGTCCAGAGTTGAAGAAAGACATGAGGAAATTCCTTGCCTTCGTGGAGGAAGTACAAGAACTCAGCCAGCTTGAACTAAAGCTGCTGGAAGAAAAGGAAATTATAGAGAAGAAGCTCAGGACTTCAGAAGAAATTCTGGAGAGGGATGAGCAGATTGTCAATCTCAACAACATCCAGTATTCACTGGATCGTCTGGAGAAGGAGAGGTCAGAGCAGCGCCAGGAGTGCAGAAGAATGAGGAGGAATCCTCCATTCTAGGTTTTTAGGAAAAAGAAAAAAATGTATGATGTAAACGCAGTTTATTATGAATAAAAAAAAATTTTGCAAACATAATGTCAGATATATATGTGCATAGATAATCACAAACGAGCAAAGTAAAGATTAACAAGAAAGAACCAGTGTTTAACGAAATAAAACAAAGGTAAAGAAAAATAAAAACGAAGAGATCCTGAAGCTAGGATTTATCAGATCGACGCAGAAGTTCCATCATCATTTGCTTCATTTCAACCAGCATAGACTCATGAGTGGCAAGACGTTGTTCCACGGTGTCGAGTCTGGATGAGTTGGATTGAGTAGAGCTAGAAGGAACAGTCTGAGCAGCTTGAGGAGCCGGAATGGAAGCAGAAGCAACAGGAGTAAAAACCACTGGTGCAAGTGCTTGGCATCTAAGTGCTTCAGCTTCAGCTTCAAGTCTTACTGCCTCTAACCGAGCGTGTTCAGCCTGAGCTGCTGCTTGACGTGCAGCTTCTTCTGCTTGTTCTTTCTTTCTTCTGGCCTCTTCAATAGCTTCGAGAAGCTTGTGTCTCTGTTGTTGTTCATGTAGAGCAACTCTTCTGGCAAACCTCTGCTTAGTAGCAGCTATCCTTTGATCCCTTTCAGCAATAAGATGACTCATCATAGCAGGAACCTGAGCAACTAACCAAGTACTCAGATTATCCCATTCCTCAGCAACAGAGTCAGGATTCTCACTCAGGTCAGTGTGACCTTGCACGTTGCGTAGCATCAAGGAAGCTTCGTGATTAAACACATTGATGCACTCAGAGAGAGAGGTGGGTCTGAGGTGAGTGTAGGGAACTATGGAGAGGTATTGGTCTGGAGAGGTTGGGTGATTGCTGCTGTGAGCTTCAGAGACACCTTGGGGAGAGCCAATGTCATAGGTTTGGTCATGAGGTTCAGAGGCTCCAAGGTGTGGTTCAGAAGTTTCAACTAGAGGATTGGGTGATCTAACCGAAGAGTGGTTAGACACAGATTGTTCTGGGTCTGGTTGAACTGGCTCTTGTGGGATAGGGTCAGGTTGAGCCTGTTGAGCCAAGGGGTCTGCCTCATGTAAGGGATTGGCCAAGATAGGTTCATCTGGGTCAACTAGACGTTCAGGTCTAGGGCCAGGATATCTCCTAGGGCTTGGACACGTGAGGTAATATTCTTCTAAGGTAGACACCTTTTCTTTTCTGACCTCCATAAATTTTCTAATGGATTCAGAGTTATTGGAGGGAGAAGAGTCAGCAACATTAGTTGGGAAGGATACAGGTGTATAGGCTGTGGAAGAGTCTGTATCAGTAGTTCTAGGAGCCAGACGTTCTGATGCTCTTGGGACAGAGTGATCAGAGGTTCTGGGTCCAGGTTCTGTTTGGTTGGGCTCTGTTTGTTCAGGGATGATGGGTTCAGAAGTTAATGGGTTATACTGGATGGTGATAGGTGAGGTTGGATCAGAGGGTCCTGTAGGTTGGTTCTGAAGCATATTTCATAGCCTTGAGCTCTTAGGTCTTCAACATAGCACCTAATGGCTTCAGGATTGTCTGCCTGTGTCCACAGAGGGTAGTCATTCAAAGGCACCCTTCTACTTCTGATTTCAGAAGATGTGTCTTCATGGGCAGGAGCAATCTTCTTCTTGACTAGACCCATTTTCTTCAGAGAATTTGCAGTGAAGACATCACTGACAATGGTGGTCAGATCCTCTGTGCATCCAGCATTGACCAGATCTTAATGAGGCCACTCTCAATGAAGAGATCAGACAACAATCTCCCAAAAGGGATATACTTGATTGCTGACTTGATGGAGGCAGTAGTCCTAGACTTCCGGATACACTCCTTCAAGTAGGAGAACAGGAAGTAGGGAAGGCAGATCTTCTTCTTGTCTTGGATGAAAAACAACATTGCCTTCTGGTTGAAGTTGATGTAGTCTGGGGAACTGCCCTTTGGTCTCTGGTTTATGCAGTTGAGCAGAATCTTGTGCTAGATTCTGAGCTTGGGATGAAGGTCCAGCACCTTGTAATCAGTTTTGCCCGGTTTGTATGTGGTGTACAGGGCCTTGTTGATTGTATCCTTGGTGTTGGGCTTCAGCTTCGATTCTGTCAGTTGAAATATACCCATTTGCAGTTTCTGCACCCAGAAGATTCACGAAGGACTTCTCAGTAATGATGATCTTCCTTCCAAGAATGTGAGATACCACCTGAGTATCATCGCAGTCGGCGTGCTTCCAGAATTCCTTGATCAGTTTGTCATACACCGGTCCTCGAAGCCTGTTGAAGTAATTTTCCCAGCCTTGAGCCTGGACATCAGGACGAAGATCATACCCATTTGTAGCAAGATTGTCGAGGTCAAATCTCCATTCTGCCAGTACTTGAAGTTCCTCAGGAGCATAGACGCAGTGAACGGCACAGCCCCGTTCTGCAATCGGAATAATCTGCTCTTGAGCTTGACCTTGATCTTGATTCGGATTCTCAGGACCCCTTTGACCTGTAGCTTGACCAACTACCATATGAGGGAACTGGGTTGCATCTGCAGTAGCTCTTCTGGTTTGACTCACCATTTTTGGAGCGGTTGAAGGTTTAGGTAGAAGATGAAGGTTGAAAGATGAAGAGAGAGCGAGAAAGAAATCGAGGGTAAGCGGTTTTGAAATTGCAGAAGAGAGAGAGAGTAAAAGCCGAAAGTGAAGGAGATCGTGTGTGTATAGTGGGTTTTGACAAATAACCGTTGTTGATTCAAAAAGCAATTTAAAATCAAAGGTTGAAAATTAAAGATAGATAGTAACAGTAAATACACGTATCACACACAGGAGAGAAGCACATCTACACGCATCATGACAGACTGTCACACGGGCACAAGGAACTATGCATCAGAAATACTGACACACGTGTTGCTGTCTCAGCTTCAGAGTCAGTACCAATGGGTACACACACTCTGATTGAGTTACCTTATGGACTTGACATCTTCTGATCAAGAAGTATCATAGTCAGAGGTTCTGATCCATCTTCACTCTGGACAAAAGTCCATGTTCAGATTTTTCAGAATAAAATTAAATCTATCCTCTGTTAAGGGCTTTGTAAAGATATCTGCCCATTGATGGTCAGTATCAACAAACTTCAGAAGAAGTACGCTCTTCTGTACATAATCTCTAATAAAGTGATATTTTACCTCAATATGCTTAGCCCTTGAATGTAGGATAAGATTCTTACTCAATGAGATTGCAGCAGTGTTATCACAATAGATTGGGATATTGCTCTCAAGGATCTGATAATCCTCCAGCTGATGTTCCATCCAGAGCATCTGAGTGCTGCATATTGCTGCTGAGATATATTCTGCCTCTGCAGTGGATAGTGCAATGGTTGATTGTCTCTTGCTTGCCCATGAGACTAGATTGCTTCCTAGAAATTGACAATTTCCAGAAGTACTTTTTCTCTCTGTTCTATCTCCAGCATAATCAGCATCACAATAACCTGAAAGCTTATACTCTGATGTTTTCTTATACATCAAGCCAAGGTTAGTGGTGCCTTTCAGATACCTTAGGATCCTCTTAACAGCAGTTAAGTGGGTTTCCCTTGGGTCTGATTGGAAACGAGCACATAAATGAACACTAAATAATATATCTGGCCTAGATGCAGTCAAGTATAGAAGGGAACTTATCATGCCACGATAGAGCTTCTGACATACTTTACCACTTTCATCTTCTTTCTCCAGAATGCATGTTGGATGCATTGGAGTTTTGGCCACTGTTGATTCCAGCATATTGAATTTCTTCAGAAGTTCTTTAGTGTACTTGCTCTGATGGATATATGTTCTTTCTGGTGTTTGATCAACTTGTATTCCCAGAAAGTACTTTAGTTCTCCCATCATACTCATCTCAAATTCAGCCTGCATCATCTTTGAAAATTCTTTGCATAGAGATTGGTTAGCAGAACCGAATATAATATCATCAACATAGATTTGCACAATTAAGATATCATCTTTATAAGTTTTGCAAAAGAGAGTTGTATCTACTTTACCCCTTACAAACTCATTTTCCAGAAGGAATGAGCTGAGTCTCTCATACCATGCTCTGGGAGCTTGCTTCAGACCATAGAGTGATTTCTTCAATTTGAACACATGGTCTGGTCTCTTCTCATCTTCAAAACCTGGTGGTTGATGAACATAAACTTCCTCTGAAATGTAACCATTTAGGAAGGCACTTTTCACATCCATCTGATGAAGAACTATGTTGTGATTTACTGAGAAGGAGATCAACAGTCTGATTGCTTCTAGTCTTGCTACTGGAGGAAATGTTTCAGTGTAGTCAATTCATTCCTGTTGACTGTAGCCTTGAGCAACTAGCCTTGCCTTGTTTCTGACTACATCTCCTTTCTCATTTAGCTTGTTTCTGAACACCCATTTTGTTCCAATTACATGGACACTCTCAGGCTTCTTCACTAAGCTCCAAACATCGTTCTTGGAGAATTGATTCAATTCTTCTTCCATAGCCAGAATCCAATCCTTGTCTTGAAGAGCTTCATCTATGGACTTGGGTTCAATTAAGGACACCAATCCTTTCAGACTAAGCAAGGTCTCTTCAGAGGGTCTGAAGGCAGATCTGGTTCTGACTGGTTCGTCTTTGTTTCCCAGAATCAATTCCTTAGGATGAGCTGCAGTGATTCTGCTCTTCTTCAGAGTTTGTGAATCAGAGGGACCAGCTTCTTCTTCTGGTTCATCTTCCTCTGGCTCAGCTTCCTCTGGAGCTTTGCCTTGGTCAGAAACATTTATGCTCATATCTGCAAACTTCTCAATTAGCTTTGACTGGTCAGAGTCAAGCTTATCTTCAAATCTAACATGGATAGACTCTTCAATAGTCTTAGCATCAGTATTATAAAATCTAAAACCCTTAGATCTTTCAGAATAACCAAGTAAAAGACATTTAGAAGATTTAGCATCAAATTTATGCAATCTATCCTTAGTATTAAGAACATAGCAAACACAACCAAAAGGATGAAAATAAGAAATGTTGGGTTTTATGTTCTTCCACAATTCATAGGGAGTCTTATTCAGAATTGGTCTCACAGAGATTCTGTTCTGAATGTAACATGCTGTATTTACTGCCTCTGCCCAAAAGTGCTTAGCCATGCCAGTTTCTTGGAGCATGGTTCTAGCCATCTCCTGAAGAGTTCTGTTCTTCCTCTCAACAACACCATTTTGTTGAGGAGTTCTGAGACAAGAGAAATCATGTGCGATTCCATAGGAATCAAACAGACTCTCAAACTTGTCATTCTCAAACTCTCCACCATGGTCACTTCTGACACGCACAATCCTACAAGCCTTCTCATTTTGCACTTGGGCTATGAAGGTAGAGAACACAGCATGAGACTCATCCTTGCGGGTTAGAAACTTTACCCATGTCCAGCGGCTATAGTCATCAACGATAACCATCCCATATCTCTTGTCACCTATAGACTCAGTTTTCACTGGTCCAAAAAGGTCGATATGCAGAAGTTCCAACGGCCTTGAGGTTGAGACAACATTCTTTGCCTTGAAAGGGACTTTAGTGAATTTGCCTTTCTGACATGCTTCACAAAGAGCGTCTGAAGCGAACTTCAGATTGGGTAAGCCCCTGACAAGGTTTAGCTTGCTCAGTTGAGAAATCTTTCTCATACTGGCATGCCCTAACCGTCTATGCCATACCCACTGCTCTTCATTAACAGAGAGAAGGCACTTCACATTCTGAGCCTCCAACTCAGATAATCTGATCTTATAAATGTTGTTCTTCCTCTTGCTGTTAAACAGAACAAAGCCATCGATCTGACTTACAGCCCGGCAGGACTTTTGATTGAATATAACATCATAACCCTTGTCAGCTAATTGACTTATAGACAATAAGTTATGTGTTAAGCCGTCTACCAATAACACATTGTCAATGCATGGACTACTATCTACACAAATAGTACCAGTACCAACAATTTTACCCTTTTCATTTCCTCAAAAGCCAACTTCGCCTCCAGGCTTAAGTTTTAGCTCTTGGAACATACGCCTTTCTCCCGTCATGTGACGCAAGCATCCACTGTCCAGATACCATGATTGGTGTTTCAGTGGAGCTATCAAGGATATCTGCAACATAGATAATCTTATCCTTAGGTACCCATTTTCTGGGTCCTCTCTTGTTAGTTACCCCAGAGGTTCTGATCACCTTGGGTGTCTCAACATGATATTTTAAAGGAATATTTGCATGATATTTAGACATAGAGAAAGATCCCTTTTGAAGAGGAGTTTTAGCAACTTTAGCAGGTAAAAGGTCAGGCAATATGGTACCAGAGGGAACAAAGCATTCGTACAAAGATTTAGCTTTAGACACAGAGGGCTCATTTCTAATTGGTTTAGAGTAGCCAATGCCATGCATTCCATTTCTGCTTACGCCATAGATCATTGAAGCCATTAAGCTTCTATCTACGCTTTTAGCCAGGAATCTTTGAAAAGACTTTTCATACTTAGATTCATTTCTACAATCAGAGGCATCACAAGCAACTATTTCTTCTAACTTAGCAATCTGGTTCTTAAGCAAAGAGTTAGAATTGATCAAAGCATGATTATCATTTTTTAAATCAGAAATAACCTTTTCATGTTCAGAAGGAGTTTGAGAAACAGCAGATAAGTTCTTTTTCAACTTCTTATGCTTAGACAATAAAGAGTTATACTTATCCATGATATCAGACAAGGCATGTTTCAATTCAGAGGTAGAGAAAGAAGCGAATACCTCATTTTCATCGTCTGAGTTAGGATCTCCTTCTGATTCTGAGTCAGAGTCAACAGCTTCCTTTGACTCTGCTTCTTTGTCTTTGACAATAGCCATAAGTCCTTGGACTTCACCATCAGAGTCAACATCCTCTGACTCTGATTCATCAAAGGTTACCATCAGACTCTTCTTTGTCTTGAAGTGCTTCTTTGGCTTCTTGTCCTTCTTCAACTTTGGACAATCACTTTTGTAGTGCCCTGATTCTTTGCACTCAAAACATGTGACTTCCTTGATTGATGACTTCTTCTGGCCTGAGGACTCATACTTTCCTTTTGCCTTTCCAGAGCCTTTGTACTTGCTCTGCCTGTGCTTCCAGATGCGGTTGAGTCTCTTGGAGATCAGAGTCAGCTCATCTTCATCAGAATCTTCTGATGCTTCTTCAGATTCTTCTGCTTCAGCTTGGAGAGCTTTTGACTTTTCAGCTTTAGCCTTCTCAGATTTGGATTTCAAGGCTATAGACTTTTTCCTCAGATCTTGCATCTCAGAGCGCTTCAGCTCATGGCACTTTAGTATGCTGATGAGTTCTTCTAAACTCATACGCTCAACATCTCTCGTGAGCTCTATTGAAGTCACCAAGGGCATCCAACTTTCAGGAAGACACCTGATGACCCTTATGACATGATCTTTTGTTGTGTAGCTCTTGTTGAGAGGTCGTATGCCAGCTACAAGCAACTGAAATCTGGAGAACATTTCTTCAATGGACTCATTTGGCTCCATGATGAAGGATTCATACTTTTGGATCAAAGACAATGCCTTTGATTCTTTGACTTTCTTGTTTCCTTCAAGAGACATCTTCAGAGATTCAAAAATGCCTTTTGCAAACTCACGATCTGTAATCTTCTGGTACTCTTCATAAGAAATAGCACTTAGAAGAATTGCTCTTGCTTTGTGATGTTGTGAGTACAGCTTCTTTTGATCTGCAGTCATCTCTGACCTTGGGATCTTCTTGCCATCTGCATCAACTGGACGCTCGTAGCCATCCACAATAATATCCCAGAGATCTGCATCGAAACCCAGAAAGAAACTTTCCAGTCTATCTTTCCAATATTCGAACCTTTGACCGTCGAACATAGGAGGCTTTGCATTGTAACCATCTCTTTGAGTTTCACTGGTGGTGGCAGCCATTGTTTTTCACACCGGCCCGGATCACTGAACACTGTTAGGTGTGGTAATCAGAACTTGCGCTCTGATACCAATTGAAGGTATGAAAAACGGTAGAAAGGGGGGGGGGTTTGAATAACGTTTTCAAGATAAAACTTCCACCTTAAAGATTTTGACAAATCTTTTGAGAACTTAAGTGCTAAGAATAAGAGATAGAAAAGCACACAAGGATTTTTATCCTGGTTCACTTGATAAATCACTCAAGCTACTCCAGTCCACCCGTTAAGGTGATTTCTTCCTTCTTAGAATGAAGGCAATCCACTAATCAGGTAAGAGTTACAACTGCACTTGAAACCTACAAGTGACTAACAATTACACTGACTTAGCTCACACTAAGATTCACTCTCTTAGTCTTCTCTAGGATCCGATCAACCTTGATCTCCTAAAGGAAAACTATACAACTGTATATGAAGTTCTTGTTTACAAAGAAAGTGCTTCTAAAAAGCTTATAGTAAACACAATGAAATTCAGGATGAAAGAAAGCTTAGAAGAATTTGAATTTGTCTTGCGCGTATGTGAATGCTTCTAGCCGCTTCTTTCAGTCTTCAGCCTCTTATATACTCCAAGGATTAGGGTTGAACATTGCATGGGAAATGCTACCGTTGGAGGGCAGTTCTGGAAATTCCAGCTTCTGCTATGGCTGAGAACGTTAGGTAGGTCGTCAGGATGGTACAGTTGCTTTTGTACTTGGATAGTGACATGACCTTTAAACCTAGGAGACTTCTGATCAGGGGAATGCTTCATGTTGGAACTTGTGAAGCCGGTTGATCAGAGTCAGAGGGAAAACACAGATCCTCTGACCATTGTATCTTCTGATTCTGAACTCAGAGGGAAGTACATGGTCTTCAGAGTTTCTTGCTTCTGGACTTCAGAGTTTCCACTATTCAGCTTCTGTATCTTCAGAGTCTTCTACACCATCAGAACATCTGAACCTTCAGTGTTTCTAGGTTATCAGAACTTCTGGATCTTCAGAGCTTCTAGTGACTGAGTCCACATCAGAGTTTGTGTAGCTTCAGAACTTCTGAAGCTTTTCCACTGTTCATGTTGAACATGGTCAATGCGAAAGCGTTGCTTGGGTCACTCTTTAAGCACAGTGCTTCTGATTTGTGTGAGATTGAATAGAGGTCAGAGCCTGTAAATAACACACTCAGAAAAACACGTTAGAGTACCACAATTGTTCATATCAAAAAGGTTAACATGTAATCATCAAAACCTAGAGTTGTACTACTAGATCAAAACTTGATCTTACACTATACACCTGTATCCTTCCCAACTAATGTTGCTGACTCTTCTCCCTCCAATAACTCTGAATCCATTAGAAAATTTATGGAGGTCAGAAAAGAAAAGGTGTCTACCTTAGAAGAATATTACCTCACGTGTCCAAGCCCTAGGAGATATCCTGGCCCTAGACCTGAACGTCTAGTTGACCCAGATGAACCTATCTTGGCCAATCCCTTACATGAGGCAGACCCCTTGGCTCAACAGGCTCAACCTGACCCTATCCCACAAGAGCCAGTTCAACCAGACCCAGAACAATCTGTGTCTAACCACTCTTCGGTTAGATCACCCAATCCTCTAGCTGAAACTTCTGAACCACACCTTGGAGCCTCTAAACCTCATGACCAAACCTGTGACATTGGCTCTCCCCAAGGTGTCTCTGAAGCTCATAGCAGCAATCACCCAACCTCTCCAGACCAATACCTCTCCATAGTTCCTTACACTCACCTCAGACCCACCTCTCTCTCTGAGTGCATCAATGTGTTTAATCACGAAGCTTCCTTGATGCTACGCAACGTGCAAGGTCACACTGACCTGAGTGAGAATCCTGACTCTGTTGCTGAGGAATGGGATAATCTGAGTACTTGGTTAGTTGCTCAGGTTCCTGCTATGATGAGTCATCTTATTGCTGAAAGGGATCAAAGGATAGCTGCTACTAAGCAGAGGTTTGCCAGAAGAGTGGCTCTTCATGAACAACAACAGAGACACAAGCTTCTCGAAGCTATTGAAGAGGCCAGAAGAAAGAAAGAACAAGCAGAAGAAGCTGCACGTCAAGCAGCAGCTCAGGCTGAACACGCTCGGTTAGAGGCAGTAAGACTTGAAGCTGAAGCTGAAGCACTTAGATGCCAAGCACTTGCACCAGTGGTTTTTACTCCTGTTGCTTCTGCTTCCATTCCGGCTCCTCAAGCTGCTCAGACTGTTCCTTCTAGCTCTACTCAATCCAGCTCATCCAGACTCGACACCGTGGAACAACGTCTTGCCACTCATGAGTCTATGCTGGTTGAAATGAAGCAAATGATGATGGAACTTCTGCGTCGATCTGATAAATCCTAGCTTCAGGATCTCTTCGTTTTTATTTTTCTTTACCTTTGTTTTATTTCGTTAAACACTGGTTCTTTCTTGTTAATCTTTACTTTGCTCGTTTGTGATTATCTATGCACATATATATCTGACATTATGTTTGCAAAATTTTTTTTTATTCATAATAAACTGCGTTTACATCATACATTTTTTTCTTTTTCCTAAAAACCTAGAATGGAGGATCCCTCCTCATTCTTCTGCACTCCTGGCGCTGCTCTGACCTCTCCTTCTCCAGACGATCCAGTGAATACTGGATGTTGTTGAGATTGACAATCTGCTCATCCCTCTCCAGAATTTCTTCTGAAGTCCTGAGCTTCTTCTCTATAATTTCCTTTTCTTCCAGCAGCTTTAGTTCAAGCTGGCTGAGTTCTTGTACTTCCTCCACGAAGGCAAGGAATTTCCTCATGTCTTTCTTCAACTCTGGACGCAGGTCCTCCTCCAGCAGTGTCCGTGTTAGCTCTGAGATGGTTGTTGTACCCTCTGGATGCCTAATGTTGAGGAACAAGTCCTCTTCGAAGGCTCTCTTTCTCAGCTCCTCTAATGCGATCATGTATGATGCCATTTTTTTTGGTATTATTCGAGTTGTGAAGCTTACCCCATTCTCCATCGCTTTATATAGGCTTCACCTTCTCTCTGAAAGTTAATGCTCCTACGGTTTCTCGAGGTTAAGTTCTTGGTAACTGACCCTTTTCTTTACTCCCTTGGCCGGTGGTAAACGTTCCTCTTGTGCATTAACTCTTCTATTTACTTCGCCTAACTCTGATTCATGCATCGTTTTAATTTTCTTTAAACTTAGACCTTCTCTAAGGGGGAGTACGTTGTACTTCAAGCTAAGTTTTTCACACCCCAAGCTTTTTGCTTATGACAAAAAGGGGGAGTACAAACCAGTTTTTGATGTGTAAGATGTGTTAGTGTGACTTATTTTTTCTTTTGGAGAATTTAAGAGTTCCACCTTTATGACCATAGATGTGTCACTGGGCAAATACAAGGAATACATTTCACTTCTTCTGAAGTGATTTTAGTTTGACTCAAATACCCAAGACTCTGATACCTTGTCAGTTGACTCTGATTACTTATGCGCTCTGATTACTCTATTTTCATCTATGTCATAAGTTTTTCACTCTGAACTCTTATATTATTTAGCTCAGAATCTAGACTCTTCTAACGTTTTCATCAAGTATTAGATTCAGGGGGAGCTAAGCTCAGAATCAAGCAGTGACTTGAATTCAGAATGAGCAAGATAAACTATTCACATCAGGATAAGTCTTATTCTATATCTCTAAAATTTGAGTGAATTCAGTTTAATGTTTAAGAATTGTTCATCAAAAATCTTAGTTTTGTCATCATCAAAAAGGGGGAGATTGTAAGATCAAGTTTTGATCTAGTAGTACAACTCTATGTTTTGATGATTACATGTTAACCTTTTTGATATGAACAATTGTGGTACTCTAACGTGTTTTTCTGAGTGTGTTATTTACAGGCTCTGACCTCTATTCAATCTCACACAAATCAGAAGCACTGTGCTTAAAGAGTGACCCAAGCAACGCTTTCGCATTGACCATGTTCAACATGAACAGTGGAAAAGCTTCAGAAGTTCTGAAGCTACACAAACTCTGATGTGGACTCAGTCACTAGAAGCTCTGAAGATCCAGAAGTTCTGATAACCTAGAAACACTGAAGGTTCAGATGTTCTGATGGTGTAGAAGACTCTGAAGATACAGAAGCTGAATAGTGGAAACTCTGAAGTCCAGAAGCAAGAAACTCTGAAGACCATGTACTTCCCTCTGAGTTCAGAATCAGAAGATACAATGGTCAGAGGATCTGTGCTTTCCCTCTGACTCTGATCAACCGGCTTCACAAGTTCCAACATGAAGCATTCCCCTGATCAGAAGTCTCCTAGGTTTAAAGGTCATGTCACTATCCAAGTACAAAAGCAACTGTACCATCCTGACGACCTACCTAACGTTCTCAGCCATAGCAGAAGCTGGAACTTCCAGAACTGCCCTCCAACGGTAGCATTTCCCATGCAACGTTCAACCCTAATCCTTGGAGTATATAAGAGGCTAAAGACTGAAAGAAGCGGCTAGAAGTATTCACATACGCGCAAGACAAATTCAAATTCTTCTAAGCTCTCTTTCATCCTGAATTTCATTGTGTTTACTATAAGCTTTTTAGAAGCACTTTCTTTGTAAACAAGAACTTCATATACAGTTGTATAGTTTTCCTTTAGGAGATCAAGGTTGATCGGATCCTAGAGAAGACTAAGAGAGTGAATCTTAGTGTGAGCTAAGTCAGTGTAATTGTTAGTCACTTCTAGGTTTCAAGTGCAGTTGTAACTCTTACCTGATTAGTGGATTGCCTTCATTCTAAGAAGGAAGAAATCACCTTAACGGGTGGACTGGAGTAGCTTGAGTGATTTATCAAGTGAACCAGGATAAAAATCCTTGTGTGCTTTTCTATCTCTTATTCTTAGCACTTAAGTTCTCGAAAGATTTGTCAAAATCTTTAAGGTGGAAGTTTTATCTTGAAAACGTTATTCAAACCCCCCCCTTTCTACCGTTTTTCATACCTTCAACGGGTAATAGAAGAGTAGCGTCCGTAGGCAATATGTACAAACCGAATGAAAGGGTGAAGTGTCCGCAACACCATCCCTCAAAACTGAGAATAAGTTGACCCAATGGTCTGAAAATAAGACCTCCTAAGTCCAACCAACTCTCTGTGATTCCCGTAAGGAAACCACACAAAAAGCTATAGGTGGGAAACTACCCTGTCCCCAAAGAAAACAAATGATGTTCAGAGCTAAGACTCTACTCCTACACTAATCCCATCTCGAGGAGCTCACACCAGCACTAAGACCTATATGCTAGCATGATCGTCGTCCGAATTCGAAATCCAGAACGACCTACTCTATGTACACCATCCGTCCTCCTCTCGCTACCGTGATGCGCTCCTGTTCCAGCATCCCAACCCTAGTCCCCCCCGAAGGGTGAACCGTCGTGAACCAGTCCGCCAAAGACATCTGACAAAGGGCGTTTGTCCGCCAAAGCACACACAGAAGACGCGAGGGTCAACTCCAAAGAATTATATAAATAATACCACCAATAGATACCGATAAAAGATTAGCCACTTAGGCTTATAACTAGGGATTACATCCTAGGGTTGTATATTTCACAATGAATGTAAACAGCAATAAATCACAGTTAACATGCCTCAAGTAGAATTAACAAGTATCAAACACACTCAACAACTAAGTCAGTATGCATGTTGCATGAAATGATATGCAGGTTAACCCAGTCAACCAATATGCAATCCGGAACGGATGGACATCAAACGGATCAATCCTAGCACCAGCAACGGTGGGACCATTCTGCCCGCGTGCCTCTTACACCAAACATAGGTATGGACATCAAACGAGTCAATCCTAGCACCAGCAACGGTGGGACCATTCTACTCGCGTGCCTCTGGGATGGACATCAACCGGATCAATCCTAGCACCAGCAACGGTGGGACCATTCTGCCCGCGTGTCTCTTACACCAAACCAAGGTAACCAGATCAGCCGTAACCCGTAGGTCTGCCATTTCGGTCTGCTACAAGAGACGTCTACAAACGTTCTTACACGGAAATCCGGGTCTTATGACCATTTTGGAATCCGACGAGGTCCAGAGTACGTCCTGTGTTAATACCCCATTAATGTTGCATGAATGCAGGATGATTAGTCAAACAACGTCTCCGAATCTCACTCGACACGTCGCCACGTGTTCTAGCTAAATTAATGTCTCTAAAAGCTTACCCTAAGGTAAAGTCGATTCTGCGACAAAAGACACTTCTTCACATCAACATAGTAACTCATGATGATCTCCAAATCATCCGACTCATCTCAATCCGATGGTCACAACTGCTCAACGAGCACAGAGTATTACACTCTCGGAAACTAACGGTTTCCCGGACTTATCCCCAGGATAGCCCAACAACGCATAGCTACTCCAACAGCACAAGAGCATCAACATACTCAACACTTCTCAGCTTCCTCAACGATTGGATCCAACGACACTTCTCGTTTTCCAAAGACTAAGATTTGCATCCGAAGCTTCCTTTCGAGTTTATTATCATTAATTGAAGATTTAGAGGTTGTTTAATGTCTTATGAGTTTTCTTTTCAAAATAATATCCTTTTTAGTCTTATCGCAAATCCTATAAGTTCTCGGGATCTCCCAATCCCCAAATGACACCAGAGAATGTCTCGATCCATGAAACACCATAACAAGGTCCGAATCTCATTCGTCCTATCAAACTTTCTCAAAATTCTCAAAATAAAATCGGCATGACCTGCCCGCTATTCTCACTTTTCAGAAACTCAGATTTCATTGCATAACCATAAATAACTCAGCACAATCAATCAACATGCCATATATCAACATATTAAGCAATAACCACATAGCACTTAGCATATAAAGCATGCACCACACATCCTAGATTACCCACATAGCACATAGCATGTAAGTCAATCTCAAAAACATTCAGTAGATGAATCATCTACATTGTCAGCCGAAGCCTCAGAAAACATTTTCCAATCACACACAATCCAGTGCATAAACAGTAAACAATGTCGAAAACATCGACCCTAAGCATTAACTAGAGATTCAGTGAGAAGCCCTCACCTGTAGATTCTCCAGGACGATCTCCTAACACTTGTTCACAATCAAAGGCTTGCTCCTCTGGGAATTCCTCAAAATCACCTTTAGAGCAAAACCACAGAAATACTATCAGAATCTATCGAAAACTAAGCTATCGATACTTACTAAGGTTACTCGAAGTAATCTATACTCTAAGGTACGATAATCTAGCGCGAAAGGACAAGTTTTCGGAAAAGGAAATTTCCTCCTCCCCCCCTTAATAGGTTCGGCCACTTTAGGTAATTAGGGGACTCGATTTTTCTTCGATCAAACTTGGTTCCTATGCTATCATTAGCCGTAACTAAGGGTATTCTGAACTCGGAAAAATTATCGGATCAAAAACTGTCGCAGGGGTATTTTGGTCATGATTTTTAACTTAGGATTTTTAAAACTGAAATCCCAAAAACCAAATTTGACAGGGACGTTACTAACGACGTTTATGACAACTAATCCTACTAGCACTAAGCTAAGGCGATAGTTTTCAGCCTAAAGGTTGAAGCTTTACTCCAAAAACTCCAAAAATGGGTATTTAAGGCTAAAATTGATTCCGGCGGAAATCCGGCGGCATAACGGAAAATCTAATCCGGCAGAAGTGATCTTGGGCACATAAGGAAGAGGTTTAGAATCAGAAATGAAACATTCAGGATAGTTTTGCAAAAACCCATAAACTATCAGCTCAGAAAAGTCTACAGAAAAGCTATGGAAAAAGCGATCAGAGGTAAGGATTAGCGACTATACCTCGAAACCTTGAAGCAGCAACTGATTGATCGACGATCAAGCAAGGATT
Source organism: Lotus japonicus (assembly GCF_012489685.1). NCBI lineage: Eukaryota > Viridiplantae > Streptophyta > Magnoliopsida > Fabales > Fabaceae > Lotus > Lotus japonicus. The sequence goes on from NC_080044.1 coordinate 12,399,110, forward strand.
GAACAAAATCTCTTCCTCCTTCTTCTTCTTCTTGGCCGCGGGTTTGGGTGGGGAAAATGGTGGAAAATTTGTGTTTTTCTTCCTTTCTTGGCTATATATAGAGGTTGGCAAAACGCGGTAAAATGAAAGTTTCGCGAATCTGATTTTTCCGGCGTCATTCTCCATGAATTCTAAGATAGGTTTTGGCGAAAGAATTCCAAAACTAAAAAGAGGTCTCCTTGTATTTTTGGCAACTAATGCATAGTCGGTATAAAACTATTTTACCCGATAAGTTGCTTTTTGCATCGGATGTCGGAATGGAAAACTTCCTTCTGAAGAAAGATTGAAATCATCAAGAGAAATGGGTGTACGCGTGTAGAATATTCATTTGAAGCTCTGAATAGAAAAAGTCTTCATAGTCGGGTGATTCTAGGGTTTTGAAATACCAGGGATTCGGTTTCGGCAAACTTCCGATGATTGGAATCGGACGTTCGTAGATCCTAGAGTTTCGCCTCGAAACGATTGTGATATATGGAAAAAGAGAAGTTCTAACATTTCTCTGAAGATTTTTGGAATTAACTTCCGTCGTGCCTAAAAGTGAAAACTAGCTATATACTAGGGTTTCTGACCTAGGTTTAAGCGTAAAACGATCGTGCTATATCTTTTATCGATCATAATGCAATCCTTGAACTTTTCCTGAACTTTCTCCTTCATAAATATATTCCTTCCGATAAACTCTCGTTCAGGTTTTCCTTCACGATACGTCAAGCCTAATCGTAAATGGAAATCTCTTCCACTTATTCTAAGCTTAAAAACTTGGGTCTCACATTACTACCCTCCAAAAAGAAAGTTTCGTCCTCGAAACTTAAGGTCCGGCAAAAGTTCTGAATATTGTTCCCTTGATCTTTTCCTCCAATTCCCTATAGCACCGTCCGTGTCTTTGTTCCGAATAACTTTCACTAAAGCACTCTGCTTTCCCTTTGATTTGTTTCACTCTTCTAGTCCCCATGTTGATCGACGGCGCCTCAAAAGACATATCATCTTCCAACTCTATGTTGTCCGGTTCGACCACTTGCGTTGGGTCTCCGTTGGAAATAATATTTGTTGGCATTCGTGCAATCGCACAACCTTAACCCCTTGCTCCTTTGCTTCTGTTCGTCCAAAATGCTGATTAGAAACTCGGTACTCCTCTATGTTCCGGAGTGAATGCTCAACTTGACCTAGTGATGTTCACTCATGATCCAAACTCAACTCGGTCGCTTGATAACTCCTAGACGAAATACTGCGTTGGAATCTAATAGTCCATTAACGTCACTTCCAACTTCGTAACTATCGTCACTCGCACCACGAAATCAATCTTCTACTTAGTCACTGTTCAAATTTAAAACTCGACTTGACTCTTAATACCTCGTGCATGACGAGACTCATCCCCTTAATCATCAATTCATTGACCACTCATAAGCTAATCATCTTCTTAATATCCAACAATCCATTATTGTCGTCTTCGTCCTCAAAACATTCCTCACTCAAACCAATTTCGACTTATTGAAATCCTAAACACTTCACACAGATCAAGACTTAACCTCTAGAAGATCAAATCATAACTATACCTCAAGGGACTTAACCAGTCATTTCGTCATCTCATCCTTCAACTTACTGTCATACAGCTCAATAGCTTGTGTCGGCTCCACAATATACTTCCGTTTAAACGTATCGGTGGAAGACTACTTCCTAGGCTTAGCATGTTATCCTAAACCTCGTGTACTTCTATAGTTAAAATACGAGCAATAACTGAGTAAAGTCTTAATAGATGTACTAACTATAAGGTTAAAGCTCAAACAATATAAGTAAGATAGGTGTGTTGCATGCGCTATGAGAGTAATGGAGCGTATTATACTAGAATGAGAAAGAATGGTTAGAAAGTTACCATCGTTCTTGCGCTCTCCTCTGACAAACCCCTCAGCTCTCTCACCGTCCATGGTGTAGACTCTTGCCTTAGTAGCAGGACGCTTTCCACGAGCAGTGTTCAGGGTTGGCTCCGTCTTGGGTGCTCTGCACTGACCGGCATTATGCCCCATTCTGTTACAATTAAAGCATTTGGGCCTCGTGTCGGGACAAGCATTAACATAGTGCCCCGGCTTCCCACATCTGAAACAGGTCATCTCCCTGTTCAAAGTCCGATCTCCAGAACCACCAGCAGTACCCGTCATGGGTCTGTAAGATCCTGAAGTAAACCCTTCTCCAGCAGGACGTTGATATGGCCTCCTGCTCTGAAATTTTCCTTTGCTTTGAAAATTTTGAGAGCCCGACCTCATCGGCCCTCCAGTTCCAACACGGTTCAACCTCCTATTTTTCATCAGCTCCACTTCCGTGGCTTTCTCCACCAACGACTGAAAATGCATGATTCCTAATGGCCTCACTGAGTCCTCAATATCAGGCCTCAGTCCATTCACAAAGCGCTTGCACATGTAGCGCTCATTCACATGGTCATGAAAGAATTGAAAATGCTTCGCCAAAGATTCCAGCTTCGAAGCAAATTCCGGTACTGACATACCTCCCTGACGGAGTGTCAGAAACTGCGCCTCCCTCTCATCCCGGGCACTTGTTGGAAAATACTTTTCCAAGAATGCGGTCCGGAAAGAGTTCCAGTTAATCTCTTCGTGATTGTCTTCCATAATCCCTCTGGTGCCTCTCCACCAGTACTCAGCATCCCCCAGCAGCAGGTAAGTTGCCATGCCCACCTTGGCACCTTCAACAGTCTGCAATACGCCGAATATCTTCTCAATCTCCTGAATCCAGAGATCCGCTTTATCTGGGTCGGTACCACCAGAGAACTTTGGTGGGTTTTGCCTCCTGAAATCATTCAGGCCTTTGTTTTGGTCCAGAGTTACTTCCCTCTGGCGCTGATGCTGTTCACGTGCCTCCTCAGCAGCACGCCTCATCGCATTATCGTTTGCTTGCGCTGTCACGGCTTGGGCCATAGTGGCCATCATCGCAGCTAATTGGTTAGTGTTCACCATGTTCTGTTAAGTTAAACAAACAGTTAGTACTCATCATAAGATAGCATCTAGTATAACTATACAATATGAGTAAGCAATAACTTCAATCAATTTTTAAGCGAAAAATCGCTTGCAAACAATCAATTTTTTTTACTCTTTGCAGAGTCACACAACCTAGCACAGAAGACCTATTCCCCAACAACTCCCGAAAGACTCGACCGTGCTCTGATACCACAATGTAACACCCCGATTTCGGTGGCGTCACTTTAGTAACCAAAAGTAAACTTAATGCGGAAAAACGTGAATATTTTTTTTTAATATAATAACTAAGACAAGACTGAATTAAATAAAACCCAAATGTGAAAAGTAATAAAACTAATATACAATATATAAACAGCCCCCGCTGTAAGGAGCAACCTCGTCACGAGTAAACCTCCAGTGACGGGTGTAAGATCAAGTTTTGATCTAGTAGTACAACTCTATGTTTTGATGATTACATGTTAACCTTTTTGATATGAACAATTGTGGTACTCTAACGTGTTTTTCTGAGTGTGTTATTTACAGGCTCTGAGGTACGATAATCTAGCGCGAAAGGACAAGTTTTCGGAAAAGGAAATTTCCTCCTCCCCCCCTTAATAGGTTCGGCCACTTTAGGTAATTAGGGGACTCGATTTTTCTTCGATCAAACTTGGTTCCTATGCTATCATTAGCCGTAACTAAGGGTATTCTGAACTCGGAAAAATTATCGGATCAAAAACTGTCGCAGGGGTATTTTGGTCATGATTTTTAACTTAGGATTTTTAAAACTGAAATCCCAAAAACCAAATTTGACAGGGACGTTACTAACGACGTTTATGACAACTAATCCTACTAGCACTAAGCTAAGGCGATAGTTTTCAGCCTAAAGGTTGAAGCTTTACTCCAAAAACTCCAAAAATGGGTATTTAAGGCTAAAATTGATTCCGGCGGAAATCCGGCGGCATAACGGAAAATCTAATCCGGCAGAAGTGATCTTGGGCACATAAGGAAGAGGTTTAGAATCAGAAATGAAACATTCAGGATAGTTTTGCAAAAACCCATAAACTATCAGCTCAGAAAAGTCTACAGAAAAGCTATGGAAAAAGCGATCAGAGGTAAGGATTAGCGACTATACCTCGAAACCTTGAAGCAGCAACTGATTGATCGACGATCAAGCAAGGATTGAACAAAATCTCTTCCTCCTTCTTCTTCTTCTTGGCCGCGGGTTTGGGTGGGGAAAATGGTGGAAAATTTGTGTTTTTCTTCCTTTCTTGGCTATATATAAAGGTTGGCAAAACGCGGTAAAATGAAAGTTTCGCGAATCTGATTTTTCCGGCGTCATTCTCCATGAATTCTAAGATAGGTTTTGGCGAAAGAATTCCAAAACTAAAAAGAGGTCTCCTTGTATTTTTGGCAACTAATGCATAGTCGGTATAAAACTATTTTACCCGATAAGTTGCTTTTTGCATCGGATGTCGGAATGGAAAACTTCCTTCTGAAGAAAGATTGAAATCATCAAGATAAATGGGTGTACGCGTGTAGAATATTCATTTGAAGCTCTGAATAGAAAAAGTCTTCATAGTCGGGTGATTCTAGGGTTTTGAAATACCACGGATTCGGTTTCGGCAAACTTCCGATGATTGGAATCGGACGTTCGTAGATCCTAGAGTTTCGCCTTGAAACTATTGTGATATATGGAAAAAGAGAAGTTCTAACATTTCTCTGAAGATTTTTGGAATTAACTTCCGTCGTGCCTAAAAGTGAAAACTAGCTATATACTAGGGTTTCTGACCTAGGTTTAAGCGTAAAACGATCGTGCTATATCTTTTATCGATCATAATGCAATCCTTGAACCTTCCGATAAACTCTCGTTCAGGTTTTCCTTCACGATACGTCAAGCCTAATCGTAAATGGAAATCTCTTCCACTTATTCTAAGCTTAAAAACTTGGGTCTCACACCCATAATCTCGAGAAAATTATGATGTGCCTCTTAGCAATGCTTGTAGGGGGAATGCATGATCTCTCCCTATCTAGTTTTATGATTTTTATTTTTTGTGTAAATGTGAAGACACAATATTTAGCCATTATGGCTTAGTAGTCTTCACATTTTTATTTCATTTATGCAAATAATACATCTTAGGCTCACATGTTTATTTTCGCTACTTCCAAAATCTTGTGGCTTTAATTTCAAAGTGTACTGGTTATGGTTGTATGAATAAAGTTTTAATTCGTGTTGTTTTTCAATGTTTTTTGCATCTATGATTAATCAACAATGGCTACTTCTTGTATTGCAAATAAATGAAAAATAATTATTTTATTTAAATTTAAATTCATAAGCTATCAAGAGACTCATTTCGTAGGATAATAACTGTAGCATTCATTTTGGTTATGATTTACATATATATGCTACAATTTGTACACTGTATTTTTTGATACTTATCTTTATTAAGAATAAAATATAAATTATAAATAACTTACAATTCTAAAACATCCGTCAAAAACAAAAACCATTCCCACTTTTTTCTTTTTTGTCGCGAGAATATTTCTTCTTGTGATTGTTGTCGATTACTACCAATACTAATAAGGACCCCCCAAATTATGAATTTATCTTTATTTATTTTCTAAAATTTACTAATTTATCATATATATAAATAATCAACAAAATAATATGAGGAACATTTAAGGTCTTGATTTTTGTATGTATCTCTCGGGTTGTTTTTGTATTGGTTATGGGGTTTCTTTTTGGTTGTCCCCCTTGCCATCGTTGCTGTTTGTTTAGCCTTGCGATTGATCTTGTTCCTGGGTCTTGGTCGAGGGCTTTTAGGTTTAGTGGGGTTTCCTTTTGTTCATCGAGTTGTTCCTTTTTTGAGGCTTTACTCGCTCCCTTAGGGTTTTGTCCTTAGGGGTTTTTTGTGGATAATAATACATAATCATTTATCTTTCAAAAAAATAATAAACAAAACGAAATGAATGGAATAAGATTATGAATTAAGAGTAAATTAGAAAAATTATCGCATAGGTACCCGCAAGACATTTGCACCTGAGAACTTTTTTATCTAGATAATAATATTTAAATAATGTATTTATACAACAAAAAAGTTGGTGGTGAGAAGTAATCTACTATAAATACATAATACTAATCCATTATGAATAAAAAAATATGATAGTCATTACAAACAATTAATTTTGAAATATAATTTTGCATGAATCCATTATGGATAAGATCCTTATCCATTATAACCCTCAAACAAACTCAACGCAATAGCTATCTTCTCCAACCCAACCTCTAATACAATTATTGGTTCTTAATTATTATAATTAATTGCTAAGTTCTTTATACACTCTGACCCTCTAGCAAACTCAATTATTGGTTTCCTTAGCCTCTAACACAATTATTGATTTTTAATTATTATAATTAATGACTAAGATTAATCTAAATAAAAACAGGTTATTAAATTTAAAAAAATATTTATGCAATTAATTAGTGGAGTGGATGAAGAGAATTTGAATTCTCATACTACCAAGATATATCATATTTTTTACAGCTTGAATATCATAATGACACATGATTATCTATATCTTCTCGGAATGGAATGACATTTATGGTGAGATTTTACACCACGAAGTGAGTTGGCAGCTATTAGTGAAGATCATCACAAATCAAACAAGGCATGTAAACTTGACCTATATATATATGAGACAATTCATGATGAAAAACCACAACAAATCATTTTAATTTTCAATTTTATTTCTTGTCACTTTTTTTTTCTGGCCAGCACCATGGCCAGGAGAAAAGTGAAACGTGAATACATTGTCAATGACTCTGCGAGGAAGACAACGTACAGGAAAAGGAAGAAAGGTTTGATCAAGAAGGTGGATGAACTAAGCACCCTTTGTGGAATTGAAGCATGTGCTATAATTTATAGCCCCTTCGAACCTCAACCTGTGGTTTGGCCATCCGCACCTGGGGTTCACAAAGCGTTGGAAAGGGTTGAAGACAATGCCTGAATTGGAGCAGAGCAAGAAGATGGTGAACCAGGAGACTTTCACAAAACAGATGATCCTGAAGGCAAAAGACCAAATGATGAAACAGAGGAAGGAAAACAGGGAGAAAGAGATGAACTTGCACATGTATAGGTGCATCAATGCAGGGAAGGTTCAACCCAACATGAACATGAATGATCTGAATGATCTTGCATGGGTGATTGATCAAAATTTGAAGGAGGTCGACCGAGCGTTGGAAAAAATGAATAAGACTGTGGTCCACCAGGGTCAATCTTCAGTCCTAGTCGGTGAAAGTTCAATCCAACCCCAAATGGCACTAGCACCAGCACTTGCAGTAGCCAAAACTGAAGAAATGGCCATAGTGAATGATGTCCATGGGCTGGTCACGGCTAATTCTGATGCCATGCAGAGGCAATGTTATATGAATTTGATCAATGATAATTATGGGAATGAGACAGTCCCATTATTTGGAGATGCTAATCTCCAAAATGGATTATTTTGGCCCCACCCATAATCTCGAGAAAATTATGATGTGCCTCTTAGCAATGCTTGTAGGGGGAATGCATGATCTCTCCCAATCTAGTTTTATGATTTTTGTTTTTGGTGTAAATGTGAAGACACAATATTTAGCCATTATGGCTTAGTAGTCTTCACATTTTTATTTCATTTATGCAAATAATACATCATGTGTAGCTTAGGCTCACATGTTTATTTCCGCTACTTCCAAAATCTTGTGGCTTTAAATTCAAAGTGTACTGGTTTTGGTAGTATGAATAAAGTTTTAATTCGTGTTGTTTTTCAATGTTATTTGCATCTATGATTAATCAACAATGGCTACTTCTTGTATTGCAAATAAATGAAAAATAATTATTTTATTTAAATTTAGATTCATAAGCTATCAAGAGACTCATTTCGTAGGATAATAACTGTAGCATTCATTTTGGTTATGATTTACATATATATGCTACAATTTGTACACTGTATTTTTTGATACATATCTTTATTAATAATAAAATATAAATTATAACTAACTTACAATTCTAAAACATCCGTCAAAAACTAAAACCATTCCCACTTTTTTCTTTTTTGTCGCGAGAATATTTCTTCTTGTGATTGTTGTCGATTACTACCAATACTAATAAGGACCCCTCAAATTATGAATTTATCTTTATTTATTTTGTAAAATTTACTAATTTATCATATATATAAATAATCAACAAAATAATATGAGGAACATTTCAGGTCTTGATTTTTGTATGTATCTCTCGGGTTGTTTTTGTATTGGTTATGGGGTTTCTTTTTGGTTGTCCCCCTTGCCATCGTTGCTGTTTGTTTAGCCTTGCGATTGATCTGGTTCCTGGGTCTTGGTCGAGGGCTTTTAGGTTTAGTGGGGTTTCCTTTTGTTCATCGAGTTGTTCCTTTTTTGAGGCTTTACTCGCTCCCTTAGGGTTTTGTCCTTAGGGGTTTTTTGTGGATAATAATACATAATCATTTATCTTTCAAAAAAATAATAAACAAAACGAAATGAATGGAATAAGATTATGAATTAAGAGTAAATTAGAAAAATTATCGCATAGGTACCCGCAAGACATTTGCACCTGAGAACTTTTTTATCTAGATAATAATATTTAAATAATGTATTTATACAACAAAAAAGTTGGTGGTGAGAAATGGGAGTTTTAGTAATCTACTATAAATATATAATACTAATCCATTATGAATAAAAAAATATGATAGTCATTACAAACAATTAATTTTGAAATATAATTTTGCATGAATCCATTATAGATAAGATCCTTATCCATTATAACCCTCAAACAAACTCAACGCAATAGCTATCTTCTCCAACCCAACCTCTAATACAATTATTGGTTCTTAATTATTATAATTAATTGCTAAGTTCTTTATACACTCTGACCCTCTAGCAAACTCAATTATTGGTTTCCTTAGCCTCTAACACAATTCTTGATTTTTAATTATTATAATTAATGACTAAGATTAATCTAAATAAAAACAGGTTATTAAATTTATAAAAAATATTTATGCAATTTATTAGTGGAGTGGATGAAGAGAATTTGAATTCTCATACTACCAAGATATATCATATTTTTTACAGCTTGAATATCATAATGACACATGATTATCTATATCTTCTGTGAATGGAATGACATTTATGGTGAGATTTTACACCACAAAGTGAGTTGGCAGCTATTAGTGAAGATCATCACAAATCAAACAAGGCATGTAAACTTGACCTATATATATATGAGACAATTCATGATGAAAAACCACAACAAATCATTTTGATTTTCAATTTTATTTCAATTTTATTTCTTGTCACTTTTTTTTTCTGGCCAGCACCATGGCCAGGAGAAAAGTGAAACGTGAATACATTGTCAATGACTCTGCGAGGAAGACAACGTACAGGAAAAGGAAGAAAGGTTTGATCAAGAAGGTGGATGAACTAAGCACCCTTTGTGGAATTGAAGCATGTGCTATAATTTATAGCCCCTTCGAACCTCAACCTGTGGTTTGGCCATCCGCACCTGGGGTTCACAAAGCGTTGGAAAGGTTGAAGACAATGCCTGAATTGGAGCAGAGCAAGAAGATGGTGAACCAGGAGACTTTCACAAAACAGATGATCCTGAAGGCAAAAGACCAAATGATGAAACAGAGGAAGGAAAACAGGGAGAAAGAGATGAACTTGCGAATGTATAGGTGCATCAATGCAGGGAAGGTTCAACCCAACATGAACATGAATGATCTGAATGATCTTGCATGGGTGATTGATCAAAATTTGAAGGAGGTCGACCGAGCGTTGGAAAAAATAATAAGACTGTGGTCCACCAGGGTCAATCTTCAGTCCTAGTCGGTGAAAGTTCAATCCAACCCCAAATGGCACTAGCACCAGCACTTGCAGTAGCCAAAACTGAAGAAATGGCCATAGTGAATGATGTCCATGGGCTGGTCACGGCTAATTCTGATGCCATGCAGAGGCAATGGTATATGAATTTGATCAATGATAATTATGGGAATGAGACAGTCCCATTATTTGGAGATGCTAATCTCCAAAATGGATTATTTTGGCCCCACCCATAATCTCGAGAAAATTATGATGTGCCTCTTAGCAATGCTTGTAGGGGGAATGCATGATCTCTCCCAATCTAGTTTTATGATTTTTGTTTTTTGTGTAAATGTGAAGACACAATATTTAGCCATTATGGCTTAGTAGTCTTCACATTTTTATTTCATTTATGCAAATAATACATCATGTGTAGCTTAGGCTCACATGTTTATTTCCGCTACTTCCAAAATCTTGTGGCTTTAAATTCAAAGTGTACTGGTTTTGGTAGTATGAATAAAGTTTTAATTCGTGTTGTTTTTCAATGTTTTTTGCATCTATGATTAATCAACAATGGCTACTTCTTGTATTGCAAATAAATGAAAAATAATTATTTTATTTAAATTTAGATTCATAAGTTATCAAGAGACTCATTTCGTAGGATAATAACTGTAGCATTCATTTTGGTTATGATTTACATATATATACTACAATTTGTAGACTGTATTTTTTGATACATATATTTATTAATAATAAAATATAAATTATAACTAACTTACAATTCTAAAACATCCGTCAAATACAAAAACCATTCCCACTTTTTTCTTTTTTGTCGCGAGAATATTTCTTCTTGTGATTGTTGTCGATTACTACCAATACTAATAAGGACCCCTCAAATTATGAATTTATCTTTATTTATTTTGTAAAATTTACTAATTTATCATATATATAAATAATCAACAAAATAATATGAGGAACATTTCAGGTCTTGATTTTTGTATGTATCTCTCGGGTTGTTTTTGTATTGGTTATGGGGTTTCTTTTTGGTTGTCCCCCTTGCCATCGTTGCTGTTTGTTTAGCCTTGCGATTGATCTGGTTCCTGGGTCTTGGTCGGGGGCTTTTAGGTTTAGTGGGGTTTCCTTTTGTTCATCGAGTTGTTCCTTTTTTGAGGCTTTACTCGCTGATGACCCGGATTTAGTAGTGTTTTTATGGTCATTTCTTTGTGGGTTTTGAGTCTTTTTGTTGAGTCTCATGTAGTGTTTCATGCATTCTCATGCATTTTTATCTTTTCTTTAGTCTTTATTTTGTTTTGGTAATTTAGTAGTTTTATAGGGAGTTTTCTTGCATTTTAGGTAAAGTTTAGGACTTGCATGGTTTTGTTGTGTTAAGTGAAGGACTTCTTGTGCTAATGAGCTCTTGGAGCTTCTAGAATCTTCCTTGTCTTGTTGGTTAGGTTTGGAGTGCAGAAACTGAAGGAGAAAGAAGGCCAAGAAGCATGGAATTGATGAAGAACATAAAGAGGATTGAAAATAGGAGTTTTAGAAGCCAAAAAGTCATTTTCAAGCGAGCTTGAGCGCCTAGGCGCTGGGGGATGGGCGCCTAGGCGCCAATTAGTCCAGAGAGCATGTTTTCTAAGTGCAATTGGCGCTCATGCGCTCTGAATTGGCGCCTGAGCGCCCAGTCTCGACCTGTTAGCCTTTAAATAGGCTTTTTGCCATTTCTTTTGTAACTTTTGTCATTTTTATCATTTTGTTTCATAAGTTAGAAGAGAGAGCTTGAGTTCTGAAGCTTTGGGAGCTTTCCCTAGGTCTCATGTTCCAGGTTTCATCTTTATTTTCTAGCATGGATTTCATAGCCATGTTTGGCTAAACACCTTTTTGCTTTGGGTTCCTTGTAAGACTCTTGATGTTTTAATCTTATCTCCTTTTTCTTCACATGAATCCTCTGAGTAAACCCTTGAATTCCATATCTATGCTTTATGTTTCAAGTTAGATCATGAGCTAGCTTTATGCTTTTCTATAATATAATGGAAATTTGTTATAGATTAGGGACATGATATGGGATTACCTCTTCTATGCTTGCTACTAGGAATAGAGTAGGGGTTGGGGTTTGTTGGCTTGAATTGCATGCTTAGTGCCTTTAGCAAATGTTTAGGTTGTCAAGGAATTGAACCTATCTTTTAACTTTAGAGGATTGTCTATACAAGGCATTGATAGATGATTACATAGGCTATAACATCAAGGAGAGACTCGGAATTTTTGTGGGAAGAATAGGTTAATTTAAAACTGATTTAGTTAAGCAAGAACCCAAGGCAAGATCACCATTGTTATCACACACTTACATTTCTTAAGTTTGTCACTCAATCACTTGAACAATCAACCCTTAAAACTGAATTTTATTTGCTTTCCAACCGTGAACTCGAATCTTAAACTGAATTGCCACACCAATTCCCTGTGGTTCGATAATTTAAAACCGGGTGAATTCCGTACACTTGCGGATTAACCAACAAGTTTTTGGCGCCGTTGCCGGGGAATTGTTTGTGGTTTTTGGTTTAAGTTTTTAGTTTGTGGTTTTATTTTAAGTTTTAACTTGTCTAGAATTGGTGCTACTAATCTTTCTCTGTGAGTGTCATACGCAGGTTGCTTTCAAGAGAGGCGCCACCATGGGTGGCCGCATGACAGAGGAGGAGATGCAAGCCCACATTGAGGCAAGGATCCAAGAGGGTATCACCCTCCGCTTACGTGAACAAGAAGTTGAGAATGCCAACCGAACTCTTCGGGAACTAACTTCGGGGTCCATGAGCTTTGACTACCCCGGAAGTATTGTCATTCCCGAAGGAGTGGGGAACTTTGAATTAAGACCAGCATTCATCAACATGGTGAGCCAAAACCAATATGGTGGAGGTTCCTCGGAAGATCCTCATGCTCATATGGAGAAGTTCATCCGGAATTGCAACACTTATCGGGTGGTGAATGTTTCTTCAGAGGCAATCCGGTTGAGCCTTTTCCCCTTCTCTTTGAAGGACGCAGCAGAGGATTGGCTGAACTCACAACCCCAAGGGAGTCTCACTACTTGGGAAGACCTTGCAGAAAAATTCACAACGAGGTTCTTCCCAAAGTCCCTCTTGAGGAAATTGAAAAATGACATCTTGACGTTCACACAATCCTCAGATGAAAATCTTTATGAGGCTTGGGAGCATTTCAAGAAGCTTTTGAGGAAATGTCCTCAACACAATCTCACCCAAGCTGAATGTGTGGCGAAGTTCTATGATGGGTTACTATATTCATCACGGTTTGGCTTGGACGCGGCTTCAAGTGGGGAGTTCGATGCTCTTCCCCCACAAGCGGGGTATGATTTGATAGAAAAAATGGCGATGAGAGCCATGAACTCCGAGAATGAACGCCAAATCCGAAGAAGTTCTTTTGAAGCAGAAACTTATGACAAGCTCATAGCCTCCAACAAGCAACTCTCCGAGGAAGTTGCGGAAATGCGGAAACATATTCAAGATGCCAAGTCCATTGGAGCGAGAGTAACTAGTTTGGAGTGCAAATTTTGTGGTGAATCTCATGATAGTTACCAGTGTACTGTCAATGATGATGGTGGCAAGGTCAGAACTTTGACTCAAGGAGGAAAAGCTCCAACCTCAGAACAAGGGCTTCTTGTCCAGCCGCAAATTGTTGTAAAGACGGTTGGCAAGAGGAGTCTTGAGGAGCTGATTGAGAGATTCATGGATCATACATCGAGTAATTACAAGAGCCATGATATGGCTATCAAGAGCTTGGAGAGTCAATTGGGACAGCTAGCAAAGCAAATGTCCGAGAATCACCAAGGTAAGTTTTCTTCCGAAACTTTAACTTTGACTGAGCAAGAAAATGCTGCTGTGGTTTCTACTAGGAGTGGAAGAGTGTTACATGGGCCAGAGGAGAAAGTTGAGGGAGAGAAAAGTGAGGAAGCTGAGGTAGAAAAAGATGAGGGTGTTGTGGAGGAAAGAGTTAGAGAGCCTACTAGGACTAGAGTTGTTAACACCCATACTCCTGAACTCCGCAAGATTCCATTTCCCAAGGCTTTGGTGAAGAAAAATTTGGATAAACAATTTTCTAAGTTCTTAGAGGTTTTTAAGAAGCTTCACATTAATATTCCTTTCTCCGAAGCCTTGGGGCAAATGCCAATCTATGCTAAGTTCATGAAAGATATCCTCAGTAAGAGAAAGAAGTTGAGTGAGGTCGATGAAACTATCTTGATGACCGAAGAGTGTAGTGCCATTTTGCAAAGGAAGATGCCTAAAAAGAGGAGAGATCCCGGGAGTTTTACTATTCCGGTGGAGATAGAGGGGTTAACTGTGGTAGAAGCCTTGTGTGATCTAGGAGCGAGTATCAATTTGATGCCGCTTAGTATGTTTAAAAGGTTGAACTTAGGTGAGGTTACCCCAACTATGATTTCTTTGCAAATGGCGGATAGGTCCTTAAAAACCCCCTACGGGATCATTGAAGATGTTGTGGTGAAGGTGGATAAGTTTGTCTTCCCAGTGGATTTTGTCATTTTAGACATCGAAGAGGACTCTAAAGTTCCTCTTATATTGGGTAGACCGTTCTTAGCCACTGGTGAGGCTGAGATTAAAGTGGCTAAGGGAACTCTAACTTTGAAAGTAGGTGAAGATGAGGTCCTCTTCAATATTTTTGACTCTTTGAAACACCGAGCGGATGAGGAAGTTTTCCGATGTGAAGTAGTGGATGAGCTCGTGTGTGAAGAGTTTGTTAGGATATCAATTAAGGACCCCTTGGAAACAACAATCATGGAGGGGTTAGAGATAGAGGACCAAAATCTTGAGAGGGAACTTGATTCTTTGTATCGTGAGGTTAATGCTACTCTATCTCAATTAGAATCTGTCTCATCTCTTGCCACCAAAAGCATTTGGAAAGAAGAGTTAACTAGGGATGAGGAGATTCCAATTGAGGATAAGAGTGAGCTCAAGCCACTCCCTTCCTCTCTCAAGTATGCTTTTCTTGAGGAAGGTGAGAATAAACCTGTTATTTTGAATAGTGCTCTCACTCCCTTGGAAGAGGAGAAACTCCTCAGAGTTTTGAGGGATCACAAGTCAGCTTTGGGTTGGACTATTGATGATATCAAAGGTATTAGTCCTGCGATATGCATGCATAAAATTTTGTTGGAAGAAAATTACAAACCTATAGTCCAACCTCAAAGAAGACTTAACCCTTCCATGAAGGATGTGGTGAGGAAAGAGATAATCAAATTGCTTGATGCAGGTGTGATTTATCCAATTTCGGATAGTGAATGGGTAAGTCCCGTTCAAGTGGTTCCCAAGAAAGGAGGCATCACTGTGATTGCCAATGAGAACAATGAGTTGATTCCCACTCGTCAAGTGATGAAGTGGAGGGTTTGCATTGACTATCGAAGGTTGAATTCGGTAACTAGAAAGGATTTCTTTCCTTTGCCCTTCATAGATCAAATGCTGGATAAGTTGGCTGGGCATCAATACTACTGTTTTCTTGATGGTTATTCCGGGTACAACCAAATTTGTGTTGCACCGGAGGACCAAGAGAAGACGGCATTCACTTGCCCTTACGACGTGTTTGCTTATAAGAGAATGCCATTTGGGCTCTGCAATGCCCCAGCTGTAAGATCAAGTTTTGATCTAGTAGTACAACTCTATGTTTTGATGATTACAAGTTAACCTTTTGATATGAACAATTGTGGTACTCTAACGTGTTTTTCTGAGTGTGCTATTTACAGGCTCTGACCTCAACTCAATCTCACACAAATCAGATGCACTGTGTATAAAGAGCAACCCAAGCAACGCTTTCGCATTCACCATGTTCAGTATGAACAGTGGAAAAGCTTCAGAAGTTCTGAAGTTATACAAACTCTGATGTGGACTCAGTCACTAGAAGCTCTGAAGATCCAGAAAGTCTGATAACCAAGAAACACTGAAGGCTCAGATATTCTGATGGTGTAGAAGACTCTGAAGATCCAGAAGCTGAATAGTGGAAACTCTGATGTCCAGAAGCAAGATACTCTGAAGACCATGTTCTTCCCTCTGAGTTCAGAATCAGAAGAAACAATGGTCAGAGGATCTGGGCTTTCCCTCTGACTCTGATCAACCGGCTTCACAAGTTCCAATATGAAGCATTCCCCCGATCAGAAGTCTCCTAGGTTTAAAGGTCAAGTCGCTATCCAAGTACAAAAGCAACTGTACCTTCCTGACGACCTACCTAACAGTCTCAGACACAGCAGAAGCTGGATTTTCCAGAACTGCCCTCCAACGGTAGCATTTTCCATGCAACGCTCAACCCTAATCCTTGGAGTATATAAAGAGGCTGAAGACTGAAAGAAACGGCTAGAAGCATTCACATACGCGCAAGACAAACTTAAATTCTTCTAAGCTTTCTTTCATCTGAAATTCATTGAGTTTACTATTAGCTTTTTAGAAGCAAATCTCTTGTAAACAATTCTTTGATAAACAGTTTGTTTAGTTCCTTTAGGAGATCAAGGTTGATCGGATCCTAGAGAAGACTAAGAGAGTGAATCTTAGTGTGAGCTAAGTCAGTGTAATTGTTAGTCACTTGTAGGTTTCAAGTGCAGTTGTAACTCTTACCTGATTAGTGGATTGCCTTCATTCTAAGAAGGAAGAAATCACCTTAACGGGTGGACTGGAGTAGCTTGAGTGATTTATCAAGTGAACCAGGATAAAATCCTTGTGTGCTCTTCTATCTCTTATCTTTAGCACTTAAGTTCTCGAAAGATTTGTCAAAATCTTTAAGGTGGAAGTTTTATACTGAAAACGTTATTCAAACCCCCCCCCCCCTCTTTCTACCGTTTTTCATACCTTCAATTGGTATCAGAGCGCAAGTTCTGATTACCACACCTAACAGTGTTCAGTGATCCGGACCGGTGTGAAAAACAATGGCTGCCACCACCAGTGAAACTCAAAGAGATGGTTACAATGCAAAGCCTCCTATGTTCGACGGTCAAAGGTTCGAATATTGGAAAGATAGACTAGAAAGTTTCTTTCTGGGTTTCGATGCAGATCTCTGGGATATTATTGTGGATGGCTACGAGCGTCCAGTTGATGCAGATGGCAAGAAGATCCCAAGGTCAGAGATGACTGCAGATCAAAAGAAGCTGTACTCACAACATCACAAAGCAAGAGCAATTCTTCTAAGTGCTATTTCCTATGAAGAGTACCAGAAGATTACAGATCGTGAGTTTGCGAAAGACATTTTCGAATCTCTGAAGATGTCTCATGAAGGAAACAAGAAAGTCAAAGAATCAAAGGCATTGTCTTTGATCCAAAAGTACGAATCCTTCATCATGGAGCCAAATGAATCCATTGAAGAAATGTTCTCCAGATTTCAGTTGCTTGTAGCTGGCATACGACCTCTCAACAAGAGCTACACAACAAAAGATCATGTCATAAGGGTCATCAGGTGTCTTCCTGAAAGTTGGATGCCTTTAGTGACTTCAATAGAGCTCACGAGAGACGTTGAGAATATGAGTTTAGAAGAACTCATCAGCATTTTGAAATGCCATGAGCTGAAGCGCTCAGAGATGCAAGATCTGAGGAAAAAGTCCATAGCCTTGAAATCTAAATCTGAAAAGGCTAAGGTTGAGAAGTCAAAAGCTCTTCAAGCTGAAGAAGAGGAATCTGAAGAAGCATCAGAAGATTCTGATGAAGATGAGCTGACTCTGATCTCCAAGAGACTCAATCGCATCTGGAAGCACAGGAAGAGCAAATACAAAGGCTCTGGAAAGGCAAAAGGAAAGTCAAAATCCTCAGGTCAGAAGAAGTCCTCACTTAAGGAAGGACAAGAAGCCAAAGAAGCACTTCAAGACAAAGAAGAGTCTGATGGTGACATTTGATGAATCAGAGTCAGAGGATGTTGACTCTGATGGTGAAGTCCAAGGACTCATGGCTATTGTCAAAGACAAGGAAGCAGAGTCAAAGGGAGTTGTTGACTCTGACTCAGAATCAGAAGGAAATCCTAACTCAGACGATGAAAATGAGGTATTCGCTTCTTTCTCTACCTCTGAACTGAAACATGCATTGTCTGATATTATGGATAAGTATAACTCCTTATTGTCTAAGCATAAGAAGCTGAAAAAGAACTTATCTGCTGTTTCCAAGACTCCTTCTGAACATGAGAAAATTATTTCTGATTTGAAAAATGATAATCATGCCTTGATCAATTCTAACTCTGTGCTTAAGAACCAGATTGCTAAGTTAGAAGAAATTGTTGCCTGTGATGCCTCTGATTGTAGAAATGAATCTAAGTATGAAAAGTCTTTTCAAAGATTCCTAGCTAAAAGCGTGGATAGAAGCTTAATGGCTTCAATGATCTATGGCGTAAGCAGAAATGGAATGCATGGCATTGGCTATTCTAAACCAATTAGAAATGAGCCCTCTGTGTCTAAAGCTAAATCCTTGTATGAATGCTTTGTTCCCTCTGGTACCATATTGCCTGATCCTGTACCTGCTAAAGTTGCTAAAAACCCTCTTAAAAAGGGATCTTTCTCTATGACTAAATATCATGCAAATATTCCTTTAAAATATCATGTTAAGACACCCAAGGTGATCAGAACCTCTGGGGTAACTAACAAGAGAGGACCCAGAAAGTGGGTACCGGACAAGATTATCTATGTTGCAGATATCCTTGATAGCTCCACTGAAACACCAATCATGGTATCTGGACAGTGGATGCTCGCGTCACATGACGGGAGAAAGGCGTATGTTCCGAGAGCTGAAACTTAAGCCTGGAGGCGAAGTTGGCTTTGGAGGAAATGAAAAGGGTAAAATTGTTGGTACTGGTACTATTTGTGTAGATAGTAGTCCATGCATTGATAATGTGTTATTGGTAGACGGCTTAACACATAACTTATTGTCTATAAGTCAATTAGCTGACAAGGGTTATGATGTTATATTCAATCAAAAGTCCTGCCGGGCTGTAAGTCAAATCGATGACTCTGTTCTGTTTAACAGCAAGAGGAAGAACAACATTTATAAGATCAGATTATCTGAGTTGGAGGCTCAGAATGTGAAGTGCCTTCTGTCTGTTAATGAAGAGCAGTGGGTATGGCATAGACGGTTAGGGCATGCCAGTATGAGAAAGATTTCTCAGCTGAGCAAGCTAAACCTTGTCAGGGGCTTACCCAATCTGAAGTTCGCTTCAGACGCTCTTTGTGAAGCATGTCAGAAAGGCAAATTCACAAAAGTCCCTTTCAAGGCAAAGAATGTTGTTTCAACCTCAAGGCCGTTAGAACTTCTGCATATCGACCTTTTTGGACCAGTGAAAACTGAGTCTATAGGTGGCAAGAGATATGGGATGGTTATCGTTGATGACTATAGCCGCTGGACATGGGTAAAGTTTCTAACCCGCAAGGATGAGTCTCATGCTGTGTTCTCTACCTTCATTGCTCAAGTGCAAAACGAGATGGCTTGTAGGATTGTGCGTGTCAGAAGTGACCATGGTGGAGAGTTTGAGAATGACAAATTTGAGAGTCTGTTTGATTCCTATGGAATTGCACATGATTTCTCTTGTCCCAGAACTCCTCAACAAAATGGTGTTGTTGAGAGGAAGAACAGAACTCTTCAGGAGATGGCTAGAACCATGCTCCAAGAAACTGGCATGGCTAAGCACTTTTGGGCAGAGGCAGTAAATACAACATGTTACATTCAGAACAGAATCTCTGTGAGACCAATTCTGAATAAGACTCCTTATGAATTGTGGAAGAACATAAAGCCCAACATTTCTTATTTTCATCCTTTTGGCTGTGTTTGTTATGTTCTCAATACTAAGGATAGATTGCATAAATTTGATGCTAAGTCTTCTAAGTGTCTATTACTCGGTTACTCTGAGAGATCTAAAGGTTTTAGATTTTATAATACTGATGCTAAGACTATTGAAGAATCTATTCATGTTAGATTTGACGATAAGCTTGACTCTGACTAGTCAAAGCTAGTTGAAAAGTTTGCAGATTTAAGCATTAATGTTTCTGACAAAGGCAAAGCTCCAGAGGAAGTTGAGCCAGAGGAAGATGAACCAGAGGAAGAAGCTGGTCCCTCTAACTCACAAACTCTGAAGAAGAGCAGAATCACTGCAGCTCACCCTAAGGAATTGATTCTGGGCAACAAAGACGAACCAGTCAGAACCAGATCTGCCTTCAGACCCTCTGAAGAGACCTTGCTCAGTCTGAAAGGATTGGTGTCCTTAATTGAACCCAAGTCCATAGATGAAGCTCTTCAGGACAAGGATTGGATTCTGGCCATGGAAGAAGAATTGAATCAATTCTCCAAGAACGATGTTTGGAGCTTAGTGAAGAAGCCTGAGAGTGTCCATGTTATTGGAACGAAATGGGTATTCAGAAACAAGCTGAATGAGAAAGGAGATGTAGTCAGAAACAAGGCAAGGCTAGTTGCTCAAGGCTACAGCCAGCAGGAAGGAATAGACTACACTGAAACATTTGCTCCAGTAGCAAGACTGGAGGCAATCAGACTGCTGATCTCTTTCTCAGTAAATCACAACATAGTTCTACATCAGATGGACGTGAAGAGTGCCTTCCTAAATGGTTATATTTCAGAGGAAGTCTATGTTCATCAACCCCCAGGTTTTGAAGATGAGAAGAAACCAGACCATGTGTTCAAATTGAAGAAATCACTCTACGGTCTGAAGCAAGCTCCCAGAGAATGGTATGAGAGACTTAGCTCATTCCTTCTGGAGAATGAGTTTGTAAGGGGTAAAGTAGATACAACTCTTTTTTGCAAGACTTATAAAGATGATATCTTAATTGTGCAAATTTATGTTTATGATATTATATTTGGTTCTGCTAATCAATCTCTATGCAAAGAATTTTCTGAGATGATGCAGGCTGAATTTGAGATGAGTATGATGGGAGAATTAAAGTACTTTCTGGGAATACAAGTTGATCAAACACCAGAAGGAACATATATCCATCAGAGCAAGTACACTAAAGAACTTCTGAAGAAGTTCAACATGCTGGAATCTACAGTGGCCAAGACTCCAATGCATCCTACATGCATTCTGGAGAAAGAAGATAAAAGTGGTAAAGTATGTCAGAAGCTCTATCGTGGCATGATAGGTTCACTTCTATACTTAACTGCATCTAGGCCAGACATACTATTTAGTGTTCATTTATGTGCTCGTTTCCAATCAGATCCAAGGGAAACCCACTTAACTGCTGTTAAGAGGATCCTAAGGTATCTGAAAGGCACCACTAACCTTGGCTTGATGTATAAGAAAACATCAGAGTATAAGCTTTCAGGTTACTGTGATGCTGAATATGCTGGAGATAGAACAGAGAGAAAAAGTACTTCTGGAAATTGTCAATTTCTAGGAAGCAATCTAGTCTCATGGGCAAGCAAGAGGCAATCAACCATTGCACTATCAACTGCAGAGGCAGAATATATCTCAGCAGCAATATGCAGCACTCAGATGCTCTGGATGAAACATCAGCTGGAGAATTATCAGATCCTTGAGAGCAATATCCCAATCTATTGTGATAACACTGCTGCAATCTCATTGAGTAAAAATCCTATCTTGCATTCAAGGGCAAAGCACATTGAGGTAAAGTATCACTTCATTAGAGATTATGTACAGAAGGGCGTACTTCTTCTGAAGTTTGTTGATACTGACCATCAATGGGCAGATATCTTTACAAAGCCCTTAGCAGAGGATAGATTTAATTTTATTCTGAAAAATCTAAACATGGACTTTTGTCCAGAGTGAAGATGGATCAGAACCTCTGACTATGATACTTCTTGATCAGAAGATGTCTAGTCCAGAAGGTAACTCAATCAGAGTGTGTGTACCCACTGGTACTGACTCTGAAGCTGAGACAGCAACCCGTGTGTCAGTATTTCTGATGCATAGTTCCTTGTGCCCGTGTGACAGTCTATTATGATTGCGTGTAGATGTGCTTCTCTCCTGTGTGTGATTTGTGTATTTACTGTTACTATCTATGCATATCTATATATATTTTTGTCACATGTGTTTGCAAAAATCTTTTTATTCATAATATCTTTGTGTTTACATCATACATTCTTTCCCTAAAGTCTAGAATGGAGGATCCCTCCTCATTCTTCTGCACTCCTGGCGCTGCTCTAACCTATCCTTCTCCAGACGCTCCAGTGCATGCTGGATGTTGTTGAGCCTGTCCTTTAGCTCATCCCTCTCCAGAATCTCTTCTGCAGTCTTGAGCTTCTCTTCCAAACTCTCTTTTTCTTCCAGCAGCTTGAGTTCAAGCCGGCTGAGTTCTTGCACCTCCTCCACGAAGGCAAGAAATTCCCTCAGGTCTCTCTTCAACTCTGGACGCAGGTCCTCCTCCAGCAGTGTCCGTGTTAGCTCCGAGATGGTCGTTGTACCCTCTGGATGCCTGATGTTAAGGAACAAGTCCTCCTCGAAGGCCTTCTTCCTCAGCTCTTCTAGTGCTACGATGTATGATGCCATTTTTTTCCTTACTGAAAATTGTTCGAGGTGTGAAGCTTACCTTTCTCTCCAACGCTTTATATAGGCTTCACTTTCTCTCTGAAAGTTAATGCTCCTACAGTTTCTCGAGGTTAAGTTCTTGGTAACTGACCCTTCTCTTTACTCCCTTGACCGGTCGTAAACGTTCTTCTCTTGCATTAACTCTTCTATTTATTTCGCCTAACTCTGATTCTTGCATCATTTTCATTTTCTTTAAACTTAGACCTTCTCTAAGGGGGAGTACCTTGTACTTCAAGCTAAGTTTTTCACACCCCAAGCTTTTTGCTTATGACCAAAAGGGGGAGTAAACCCAGTTTTTGATATGTAAGATGTGTTAGTGTGATTTATTTTTTTCTTTTGGAGAATTTAAGAGTTCCACCTTCATGACCATAGATGTGTCACTGGGCAAATACAAGGAATACATTTCACTTCTTCTGAAGTGATTCTAGTTGACTCTGATACCCAAGACTCTGATACCTTGTCCGTGACTCTGATTACTTATGCGCTCTGATTACTCGATTTTCATCTATGTCATAAGTTTTTCACTCTGAACTCTTATATCATTTAGCTCAGAATCTAGACTTTACTAACGTTTTCATCAAGTATTAGATTCAGGGGGAGCTAAGCTCAGAATCAAGCAGTGACTTGAATTCAGAATGAGCAAGATAAACTATTCACATCAGGATAAGTCTTATTCTATATCTCTAAACTCTGAGTGAATTCAGTTTAATGTTTAAGAATTGTTCATCAAAAATCTTAGTTTTGTCATCATCAAAAAGGGGGAGATTGTAAGATCAAGTTTTGATCTAGTAGTACAACTTTATGTTTTGATGATTACAAGTTAACCTTTTGATATGAACAATTGTGGTACTCTAACGTGTTTTTCTGAGTGTGCTATTTACAGGCTCTGACCTCAACTCAATCTCACACAAATCAGAAGCACTGTGTATAAAGAGCAACCCAAGCAACGCTTTCGCATTCACCATGTTCAGTATGAACAGTGGAAAAGCTTCAGAAGTTCTGAAGTTATACAAACTCTGATGTGGACTCAGTCACTAGAAGCTCTGAAGATCCAGAAAGTCTGATAACCAAGAAACACTGAAGGCTCAGATATTCTGATGGTGTAGAAGACTCTGAAGATCCAGAAGCTGAATAGTGGAAACTCTGATGTCCAGAAGCAAGATACTCTGAAGACCATGTTCTTCCCTCTGAGTTCAGAATCAGAAGAAACAATGGTCAGAGGATCTGGGCTTTCCCTCTGACTCTGATCAACCGGCTTCACAAGTTCCAATATGAAGCATTCCCCTGATCAGAAGTCTCCTAGGTTTAAAGGTCAAGTCGCTATCCAAGTACAAAAGCAACTGTACCTTCCTGACGACCTACCTAACAGTCTCAGACACAGCAGAAGCTGGATTTTCCAGAACTGCCCTCCAACGGTAGCATTTTCCATGCAACGCTCAACCCTAATCCTTGGAGTATATAAAGAGGCTGAAGACTGAAAGAAACGGCTAGAAGCATTCACATACGCGCAAGACAAACTTAAATTCTTCTAAGCTTTCTTTCATCTGAAATTCATTGAGTTTACTATTAGCTTTTTAGAAGCAAATCTCTTGTAAACAATTCTTTGATAAACAGTTTGTTTAGTTCCTTTAGGAGATCAAGGTTGATCGGATCCTAGAGAAGACTAAGAGAGTGAATCTTAGTGTGAGCTAAGTCAGTGTAATTGTTAGTCACTTGTAGGTTTCAAGTGCAGTTGTAACTCTTACCTGATTAGTGGATTGCCTTCATTCTAAGAAGGAAGAAATCACCTTAACGGGTGGACTGGAGTAGCTTGAGTGATTTATCAAGTGAACCAGGATAAAATCCTTGTGTGCTCTTCTATCTCTTATCTTTAGCACTTAAGTTCTCGAAAGATTTGTCAAAATCTTTAAGGTGGAAGTTTTATACTGAAAACGTTATTCAAACCCCCCTTTCTACCGTTTTTCATACCTTCACCAGCTACTTTCCAAAGGTGTATGTTTGCTATTTTCTCTGATTTGATAGAGACTTGCATCGAGATTTTTATGGACGATTTCTCTGTTTTTGGTCCAAATTTTGATGCTTGTCTAGGGAATTTAGCCTTGGTTCTGAAAAGATGTCAAGAGACCAACTTGGTCTTGAATTGGGAGAAATGCCATTTCATGGTTAGGGATGGCATAGTTCTTGGACACAAGGTGTCCGAAAAGGGGATTGAGGCTGATAGAGCTAAGATTGAAGTCATTGAAAAGCTCCCTCCCCCGACTAACATCAAGGGTATTAGGAGTTTCCTCGGGCATGCTGGATTTTATAGGCGGTTTATTAAAGACTTTTCCAAATTAGCTAAGCCTATGACCAACTTGCTTGAGAAGGAAGCACCTTTTACTTTTGATGAGAATTGTTTGAAAGCTTTTGAGTCTATTAAAGAGAGTTTGGTGACAGCCCCGGTAATTGTTGCTCCGGATTGGTCTCTACCGTTTGAAATCATGTGTGATGCTAGTGATCTAGCTTTAGGGGCTGTCTTGTGTCAAAAGAAAGAAAGAGTTTTGTATGTGATATATTATGCCAGTAGAGTGTTAAATGAGGCCCAAAGGAACTACACTACAACTGAAAAAGAATTGTTGGGTGTAGTCTTTGCGTGTGAAAAGTTTAGGCCTTACATCTTGGGTTTTTAAGTGATTGTTCATACTGACCATGCTGCTTTGAGGCATTTGTTTGCTAAACAGGACTCTAAGCCAAGGTTGATTCGATGGGTCTTACTCCTTCAAGAGTTTGACCTTGAGATCATTGACCGGAGAGGCAAGGACAATGGCGTGGCAGACCATTTGTCAAGATTGGAAGGTGGAGCGTGCAGCCCAATACCTATTCAAGAGGAGTTTCCGGATGAGAAACTCCTAGCTGTTTCCACCGAGGAACCCTTACCCTGGTATGTACACTTTGCTAATTTCCGTGTTGCTGGACTTATTCCCCATGACTTGACATGGCAGCAAAAGAAAAAATTTATGCATGATGCAAAATCTTACCTCTGGGATGACCCTTTCCTTTTCAAAGTTTGTTCTGATGGAGTCATTAGAAGGTGTATCCCAAAAGTTGATTTTGAGAAAATTCTTTGGCATTGCCATGGGTCAAGTTATGGTGGACATTTTAGTGGGGAGAGAACGTCTGCTAAGGTTCTCCAAAGTGGTTTCTATTGGCCTACACTGCATAGGGATAGTAGAGCTTTTGTTGAGAGTTGTGACAGATGTCAACGAACTGGTAACATCTCAAGGAGAAATGAGATGCCCCTCAAGAATATTTTGGAAATTGAGTTGTTTGATGTTTGGGGCATCGATTTCATGGGACCTTTCCCACCTTCTTTTGGTTGCCAGTATATTTTAGTGGTTGTGGATTATGTTTCCAAGTGGGTTGAAGCCGCTGCACTCTCAACAAACGACTCTAAGGTGGTGGTTGCTTTTCTAAAAAAGAATATTTTTACTAGGTTTGGTGTACCTAGGGCAATTATAAGTGATGGGGGTACCCACTTTTGCAACAGAGCTTTCGAGTCTCTCTTGGAAAAATATGGTGTTAAGCACAAAGTGTCTACCCCCTATCACCCCCAAACTAGTGGGCAAGTTGAGATTTCTAATCGGGAGTTGAAACGTATTCTTGAAAAGGTGGTAGATTCTTCCAGAAAGGATTGGTCAAGGAAACTTGACGATGCTTTATGGGCCTACCGAACCGCTTTTAAAACTCCGATTGGTACCTCTCCTTTCCATTTAGTTTTTGGGAAAGCGTGTCACTTACCTGTGGAATTAGAACACAAGGCCTATTGGGCCATAAGGAAATTGAACTTTGATTGGAAAGTTGCTAGCGAGAAGAGACTCTTGCAATTGAATGAGCTTGATGAGTTTCGACTCCGAGCTTACGAGAGTGCTAGCATCTATAAGGAAAAGACGAAGAAGTGGCATGATAGGAAAATTTTGAATAGGGAATTTGTCTCAGGGCAATTGGTGCTGCTCTTCAATTCTAGATTGAGACTCTTCCCTGGGAAACTTAAGTCTAGATGGTCGGGACCCTTTGTGGTCAAGAGGGTGTTTCCTCATGGTGCTGTTGAGGTTGAAAACCTAGAGACCAAGAACACTTTCACCGTGAATGGACAGAGGTTGAAAGTGTACCAAGGTGGTGAGGTGCTGAAGTTGGAAACCATGTTTTTCAAACCTCCTTGATAAGGGGGATAGTCTACCTAAGACTATAACAATGGGCTGCTTGGGAGACAACCCAAGTTTTGTTGTTTTTGCTTGTTTGTTTGTTGCATTGTGCAGGGATTGAGAGCCTAAATGCTAGAGTAGGAGGTGACTCTAAGACCTCTATGGTAATTGGTAAAGAAGGTCAACTCTTTCCCTTAGTTTAGTTTATGCATTCTTACATATTTTCTCTTTTATAGTTTTTATTTTTCTTTTTATCATGCATTGTTATTTAAGTTTTCGTTTTTGGGTTTTTCACTTCCCTATACTCACATGTTTTCGCTATAGTTTTGCTTCCCTACTAGTGCTGTTTTCGTAAATGCTTTTGTGAATACTTGTTGTTGTTTTTGGGGATGAGTGATTGCATGTTGGGGAAGAGAGGAGGAGACTTCGGCCTTCCGAATGTTTTTTGAGAAAGGAGTCGAGGTGAGTCCATTAAGGGTCTATCTTTGACCCTTCACCATAAAAAATTCTCTGGAGGATCCTGACTCACTTGCAATTCTTGGTTCTGCGTTAATTTCACTCATAGCATGCTTAGTGATTTCTGTTTTATTCTTGAGACTTATAGGATTTCTTGAGATTCTGAGTTTGTGGTTGAACATTGCCCTTAGTTGTCTCATTTGAGCTTAATTGGAGAATCTTTTTGTAGCCAAAAGTTTGGGATGGATGTTTGGTTGGAATAGTGGGGGAGTGATGGTCCTTGTTGTGTTGTATGGAGCTGAAAAAAATGAGAAATAGTCTCTTGCCCCAAAAAAAAAATAAAACAGTGAAAAAAAGAGAAAGAAAAAGAACTCCTAACTAAAAGTTGGAGTTGGAAAAAAAGAAAAAAAAGGTTTGAAAAGGTGAGGTGCAAGAGACTTGTGCAAAGAAAAGTGTGTAAGCTCCGGGGTTTTTAGAAGAGGACCACACTCAATGTGCTTGAAAGCCTAGTCTTCCTTTAGGGACCAACCACCATCGTGTTTTACCTAGCCAATGTTTCAACCCTTATGGAAGTCTCTTTGAATATTTGCATGTTTGATCTTTGTTGCTATTGAGTGAATGACATTCAGGACCTATGAACTTGCTTGTATGCTCAGTGCACTAAATGAACATCTCATCCTAGGATTTGTAGATCTAAATGCTTCTAATGAATGGACTCTACACTCTTCTCTTTTCAAAAGATGCATGAACTAGGTTGTTGAGTCTTTCTCTTGGAACTAGCTGTGATTACTTTGTCCCCCTGTTTTGGTGAAGTATTCCTTGTTGAGAGCACTTGTTTGGGAGCATTTCTTGCGCTTGTGGGCAAGCGAGTGTTATTTACGCTCGAGGACGAGCTGTCGTCGAGTATAGTGGTGTGATGACCCGGATTTAGTAGTGTTTTTAGGGTCATTTCTTTGTGGGTTTTGAGTCTTTTTGTTGAGTCTCATGTAGTGTTTCATGCATTCTCATGCATTTTTATCTTTTCTTTAGTCTTTATTTTGTTTTGGTAATTTAGTAGTTTTATAGGGAGTTTTCTTGCATTTTAGGTAAAGTTTAGGACTTGCATGGTTTTGTTGTGTTAAGTGAAGGACTTCTTGTGCTAATGAGCTCTTGTAGCTTCTAGAATCTTCCTTGTCTTGTTGGTTAGGTTTGGAGTGCAGAAACTGAAGGAGAAAGAAGGCCAAGAAGCATGGAATTGATGAAGAACATAAAGAGGATTGAAAAGAGGAGTTTCAGAAGCCAAAAAGTCATTTTCAAACGAGCTTGAGCGCCTAGGCGCTGGGGGATGGGCGCCTAGGCGCCAATGAGTCCAGAGAGCATGTTTTCTAAGTGCAATTGGCGCTCAGGCGCTCTGAATTGGCGCCTGAGCGCCCAGTCTCGACCTGTTAGCCTTTAAATAGGCATTTTGCCATTTCTTTTGTAACTTTTGTCATTTTTATCATTTTGTTTCATAAGTTAGAAGAGAGAGCTTGAGTTCTGAAGCTTTGGGAGCTTTCCCTAGGTCTCATGTTCCAGGTTTCATCTTTATTTTCTAGCATGGATTTCATAGCCATGTTTGGCTAAACACCTTTTTGCTTTGGGTTCCTTGTAAGACTCTTGATGTTTTAATCTTATCTCCTTTTTCTTCACATGAATCCTCTGAGTAAACCCTTGAATTCCATATCTATGCTTTATGTTTCAAGTTAGATCATGAGCTAGCTTTATGCTTTTCTATAATATAATGGAAATTTGTTATAGATTAGGGACATGATATGGGATTACCTCTTCTATGCTTGCTACTAGGAATAGAGTAGGGGTTGGGGTTTGTTGGCCTGAATTGCATGCTTAGTGCCTTTAGCAAATGTTTAGGTTGTCAAGGAATTGAACCTATCTTTTGACTTTAGAGGATTGTCTATACAAGGCATTGATAGATGATTACATAGGCTATAACATCAAGGAGAGACTCGGAATTTTTGTGGGAAGAATAGGTTAATTTAAAACTGATTTAGTTAAGCAAGAACCCAAGGCAAGATCACCATTGTTATCACACACTTACATTTCTTAAGTTTGTCACTCAATCACTTGAACAATCAACCCTTAAAACTGAATTTTATTTGCTTTCCAACCGTGAACTCGAATCTTAAACTGAATTGCCACACCAATTCCCTGTGGTTCGATAATTTAAAACCGGGTGAATTCCGTACACTTGCGGATTAACCAACACTCGCTCCCTTAGGGTTTTGCCCTTAGGGTTTTTTTGTGGATAATAATACATAATCTTTTATCTTTCAAAAAAATAATAAACAAAATGAAATGAATGGAATAACATTATGAATTAAGAGTAAATTAGAAAAAATTTCGCATAGGTACCCGCACGACATTTGCACCTGAGAACTTTTTTTTCAATATAATAATATTTAAACAATGTATTTATACAACAAAAAATTTGGTGGTGAGAAACGAGAGTTTTAGTAATCTACTATAAATATATAATACTAATCCATTATGAATAAAAAAATATGATAGTCATTAGAAACAATTAATTTTGAAATATAATTTTGCATGAATCCATTATAGATAAGATCCTTATCCATTATAACCCTCAAACAAACTCAACGCAATAGCTATCTTCTCCAACCCAACCTCTAATACAATTATTGGTTCTTAATTATTATAATTAATTGCTAAGTTCTTTATACACTCTGACCCTCTAGCAAACTCAATTATTGGTTTCCTTAGCCTCTAACACAATTATTGATTTTTAATTATTATAATTAATGACTAAGATTAATCTAAATAAAAATAGGTTATTAAATTTATAAAAAATATTTATGCAATTTATTAGTGGAGTGGATGAAGAGAATTTGAATTCTCATACTACCAAGATATATCATATTTTTTACAGCTTGAATATCATAATGACACATGATTATCTATATCTTCTGTGAATGGAATGACATTTATGGTGAGATTTTACACCACAAAGTGAGTTGGCAGCTATTAGTGAAGATCATCACAAATCAAACAAGGCATGTAAACTTGACCTATATATATATGAGACAATTCATGATGAAAAACCACAACAAATCATTTTGATTTTCAATTTTATTTCTTGTCACTTTTTTTTTCTGGCCAGCACCATGGCCAGGAGAAAAGTGAAACGTGAATACATTGTCAATGACTCTGCGAGGAAGACAACGTACAGGAAAAGGAAGAAAGGTTTGATCAAGAAGGTGGATGAACTAAGCACCCTTTGTGGAATTGAAGCATGTGCTATAATTTATAGCCCCTTCGAACCTCAACCTGTGGTTTGGCCATCCCCACCTGGGGTTCACAAAGCGTTGGAAAGGTTGAAGACAATGCCTGAATTGGAGCAGAGCAAGAAGATGGTGAACCAGGAGACTTTCACAAAACAGATGATCCTGAAGGCAAAAGACCAAATGATGAAACAGAGGAAGGAAAACAGGGAGAAAGAGATGAACTTGCACATGTATAGGTGCATCAATGCAGGGAAGGTTAAACCCAACATGAACATGAATGATCTGAATGATCTTGCCTGGGTGATTGATCAAAATTTGAAGGAGGTCGACCGAGCGTTGGAAAAAATGAATAAGATTGTGGTCCACCAGGGTCAATCTTCAGTCTTAGTCGGTGAAAGTTCAATCCAACCCCAAATGGCACTAGCACCAGCACTTGCAGTAGCCAAAACTGAAGAAATGGCCATAGTGAATGATGCCCATGGGCTGGTCACGGATAATTCTGATGCCATGCAGAGGCAATGGTATATTAATTTGATCAATGATAATTATGGGAATGAGACAGTCCCATTATTTGGAGACGCTAATCTCCAAAATGGATTATTTTGGCCCCACTCATAATCTCGAGAAAATTATGATGTTCCTCTTAGCAATGCTTGTAGGGGGAATGCATGATCTCTCCCAATCTAGTTTTATGATTTTTGTTTTTTGTGTAAATGTGAAGACACAATATTTAGCCATTATGGCTTAGTAGTCTTCACATTTTTATTTCATTTATGCAAATAATACATCATGTGTAGCTTAGGCTCACATGTTTATTTCCGCTACTTCCAAAATCTTGTGGCTTTAAATTCAAAGTGTACTGGTTCTGGTAGTATGAATAAAGTTTTAATTCGTGTTGTTTTTCAATGTTTTTTGCATCTATGATTAATCAACAATGGCTACTTCTTGTATTGCAAATAAATGAAAAATAATTATTTTATTTAAATTTAGATTCATAAGCTATCAAGAGACTCATTTCGTAGGATAATAACTGTAGCATTCATTTTGGTTATGATGTACATATATATGCTACAATTTGTACACTGTATTTTTTGATACATATCTTTATTATTAATAAAATACAAATTATAACTAAACTACAATTCTAAAACATCCGTCCAAAACCAAAACCATTCCCACTTTTTTCTTTTTTTTTGGGAGAATATTTCTTCTTGTGACCGTTGTCGATTACTACAAATACTAATAAGGACCTCTCAAATTCTGAATTTATGTTTATTTATTTTGTAAACTTTACTAATTCATCATATATATAAATAATAACCAGAATAATATGAGGAACATTTCAGGTCTT
This sequence comes from Lotus japonicus, assembly GCF_012489685.1. Taxonomy (NCBI): domain Eukaryota; kingdom Viridiplantae; phylum Streptophyta; class Magnoliopsida; order Fabales; family Fabaceae; genus Lotus; species Lotus japonicus. Next base: position 12,430,738 of record NC_080044.1, read on the forward strand.
GATTTTTGTATGTATCTCTCGGGTTGTTTTTGTATTGTTTATGGGGTTTCTTATTTGTTGTCCCCCTTGCCATCGTTGCTGTTTGTTTAGCCTTGCGATTGATCTGGTTCCTGGGTCTTGGTCGGGGGCTTTTAGGTTTAGTGGGGTTTCCTTTTGTTCATCGAGTTGTTCCTTTTTTGAGGCTTTACTCGCTCCCTTAAGGTTTTGTCCTTAGGGGTTTTTTGTGGATAATAATACATAATCTTTTATCTATCAAAAAAATAATAAACAAAATGAAATGAATGGAATAAGATTATGAATTAAGAGTAAATTAGAAAAAATATCGCATAGGTACCCGTAAGATATTTGCACCTGAGAACTTTTTTATCAATATAATAATATTTAAATAATGTATTTATACAACAAAAAAGTTGGTCGTGAGAATCGGGAGTTTTAGTAATCTACTATAAATATATTATACTAATCCATTATGAATAAAAAAATATGATAGTCATTACAAACAATTAAATTTGAAATATAATTTTGCATGAATCCATTATAGATAAGATCCTTATCCATTATAACCCTCAAACAAACTCAACGCAATAGCTATCTTCTCAAAACCAACCTCTAATACAATTATTGGTTCTTAATTATTATAATAAATTGCTAAGTTCTTTATACACTCTGACCCTCTAGCAAACTCAATTATTGGTTTCCTTAGCCTCTAACACAATTATTGATTTTTAATTATTATAATTAATGGCTAAGATTAATCTAAATAAAAATAGGTTATTAAATTTATAAAAAATATTTATGACAATTTATTAGTGGAGTGGATGAAGAGAATTTGAATTCTCATACTACCAAGATATATCATATTTTTTACAGCTTGAATATCATAATGACACATGATTATCTATATCTTCTGTGAATGGAATGACATTTATGGTGAGATTTTACACCACAAAGTGAGTTGGCAGCTATTAGTGAAGATCATCACAAATCAAACAAGGCATGTAAACTTGACCTATATATATATGAGACAATTCATGATGAAAAACCACAACAAATCATTTTGATTTTCAATTTTATTTCTTGTCACTTTTTTTTTTCTGGCCAGCACCATGGCCAGGAGAAAAGTGAAACGTGAATACATTGTCAATGACTCTGCGAGGAAGACAACATACAGGAAAAGGAAGAAAGGTTTGATCAAGAAGGTGGATGAACTAAGCACCCTTTGTGGAATTGAAGCATGTGCTATAATTTATAGCCCCTTCGAACCTCAACCTGTGGTTTGGCCATCCCCACCTGGGGTTCAAAAAGCGTTGGAAAGGTTGAAGACAATGCCTGAATTGGAGCAGAGCAAGAAGATGGTGAACCAGGAGACTTTCACAAAACAGATGATCCTGAAGGCAAAAGACCAAATGATGAAACAGAGGAAGGAAAACAGGGAGAAAGAGATGAACTTGCACATGTATAGGTGCATCAATGCAGGGAAGGTTAAACCCAACATGAACATGAATGATCTGAATGATCTTGCCTGGGTGATTGATCAAAATTTGAAGGAGGTCGACCGAGCGTTGGAAAAAATGAATAAGATTGTGGTCCACCAGGGTCAATCTTCAGTCTTAGTCGGTGAAAGTTCAATCCAACCCCAAATGGCACTAGCACCAGCACTTGCAGTAGCCAAAACTGAAGAAATGGCCATAGTGAATGATGCCCATGGGCTGGTCACGGATAATTCTGATGCCATGCAGAGGCAATGGTATATTAATTTGATCAATGATAATTATGGGAATGAGACAGTCCCATTATTTGGAGACGCTAATCTCCAAAATAGATTATTTTGGCCCCACTCATAATCTCGAGAAAATTATGATGTTCCTCTTAGCAATGCTTGTAGGGGGAATGCATGATCTCTCCCAATCTAGTTTTATGATTTTTGTTTTTTGTGTAAATGTGAAGACACAATATTTAGCCATTATGGCTTAGTAGTCTTCACATTTTTATTTCATTTATGCAAATAATACATCATGTGTAGCTTAGGCTCACATGTTTATTTCCGCTACTTCCAAAATCTTGTGGCTTTAAATTCAAAGTGTACTGGTTCTGGTAGTATGAATAAAGTTTTAATTCGTGTTGTTTTTCAATGTTTTTTGCATCTATGATTAATCAACAATGGCTACTTCTTGTATTGCAAATAAATGAAAAATAATTATTTTATTTAAATTTAGATTCATAAGCTATCAAGAGACTCATTTCGTAGGATAATAACTGTAGCATTCATTTTGGTTATGATGTACATATATATGCTACAATTTGTACACTGTATTTTTTGATACATATCTTTATTATTAATAAAATACAAATTATAACTAAACTACAATTCTAAAACATCCGTCCAAAACCAAAACCATTCCCACTTTTTTCTTTTTTTTTGGGAGAATATTTCTTCTTGTGACCGTTGTCGATTACTACAAATACTAATAAGGACCTCTCAAATTCTGAATTTATGTTTATTTATTTTGTAAACTTTACTAATTCATCATATATATAAATAATAACCAGAATAATATGAGGAACATTTCAGGTCTTGATTTTTGTATGTATCTCTCGGGTTGTTTTTGTATTGTTTATGGGGTTTCTTATTTGTTGTCCCCCTTGCCATCGTTGCTGTTTGTTTAGCCTTGCGATTGATCTGGTTCCTGGGTCTTGGTCGGGGGCTTTTAGGTTTAGTGGGGTTTCCTTTTGTTCATCGAGTTGTTCCTTTTTTGAGGCTTTACTCGCTCCCTTAAGGTTTTGTCCTTAGGGGTTTTTTGTGGATAATAATACATAATCTTTTATCTATCAAAAAAATAATAAACAAAATGAAATGAATGGAATAAGATTATGAATTAAGAGTAAATTAGAAAAAATATCGCATAGGTACCCGTAAGATATTTGCACCTGAGAACTTTTTTATCAATATAATAATATTTAAATAATGTATTTATACAACAAAAAAGTTGGTCGTGAGAATCGGGAGTTTTAGTAATCTACTATAAATATATTATACTAATCCATTATGAATAAAAAAATATGATAGTCATTACAAACAATTAAATTTGAAATATAATTTTGCATGAATCCATTATAGATAAGATCCTTATCCATTATAACCCTCAAACAAACTCAACGCAATAGCTATCTTCTCAAAACCAACCTCTAATACAATTATTGGTTCTTAATTATTATAATAAATTGCTAAGTTCTTTATACACTCTGACCCTCTAGCAAACTCAATTATTGGTTTCCTTAGCCTCTAACACAATTATTGATTTTTAATTATTATAATTAATGGCTAAGATTAATCTAAATAAAAATAGGTTATTAAATTTATAAAAAATATTTATGACAATTTATTAGTGGAGTGGATGAAGAGAATTTGAATTCTCATACTACCAAGATATATCATATTTTTTACAGCTTGAATATCATAATGACACATGATTATCTATATCTTCTGTGAATGGAATGACATTTATGGTGAGATTTTACACCACAAAGTGAGTTGGCAGCTATTAGTGAAGATCTTCACAAATCAAACAAGGCATTTAAACTGGACCTATATATATATATGAGACAATTCATGATGAAAAACCACAACAAATCATTTTGATTTTCAATTTTATTTCTTGTCACTTTTTTGTTCTGGCCAGCACCATGGCCAGGAGAAAAGTGAAACGTGAATACATTGTCAATGACTCTGCGAGGAAGACAACGTACAGGAAAAGGAAGAAAGGTTTGATCAAGAAGGTGGATGAACTAAGCACCCTTTGTGGAATTGAAGCATGTGCTATAATTTATAGCCCCTTCGAACCTCAACCTGTGGTTTGGCCATCCTCACCTGGGGTTCACAAAGCGTTGGAAAGGTTGAAGACAATGCCTGAATTGGAGCAGAGCAAGAAGATGGTGAACCAGGAGACTTTCACAAAACAGATGATCCTGAAGGCAAAAGACCAAATGATGAAACAGAGGAAGGAAAACAGGGAGAAAGAGATGAACTTGCACATGTATAGGTGCATCAATGCAGGGAAGGTTCAACCCTCCATGAACATGAATGATCTGAATGATCTTGCATGGGTGATTGATCAAAATTTGAAGGAGGTCGACCGAGCGTTGGAAAAAATGAATAAGACTGTGGTCCACCAGGGTCAATCTTCAGTCCTAGTCGGTGAAAGTTCAACCCAACCCCAAATGGCACTAGCACCAGCACTTGCAGTAGCCAAAACTGAAGAAATGGCCATAGTGAATGATGTCCATGGGCTGGTCACGGATAATTCTGATGCCATGCAGAGGCAATGGTATATGAATTTGATCAATGGTAATTATGGGAATGAGACAGTCCAATTATTTGGAGATGCTAATCTCCAAAATGGATTATTTTGGCCCCACCCATAATCTCGAGAAAATTATGATGTGCCTCTTAGCAATGCTTGTAGGGGGAATGCATGATCTCTCCCAATCTAGTTTTATGATTTTTGTTTTTTGTGTAAATGTGAAGACACAATATTTAGCCATTATGGCTTAGTAGTCTTCACAGTTTTATTTCATTATGCAAATAATACATCATGTGTAGCTTAGGCTCACATGTTTATTTCCGCTACTTCCAAAATCTTGTGGCTTTAAATTCAAAGTGTACTGGTTTTGGTAGTATGAATAAAGTTTTAATTCGTGTTGTTTTTCAATGTTTTTTGCATCTATGATTAATCAACAATGGCTACTTCTTGTATTGCAAATAAATGAAAAATAATTATTTTATTTAAATTTAGATTCATAAGCTATCAAGAGACTCATTTCGTAGGATAATAACTGTAGCATTCATTTTGGTTATGATGTACATATATATGCTACAATTTGTACACTGTATTTTTTGATACATATCTTTATTATTAATAAAATACAAATTATAACTAAACTACAATTCTAAAACATCCGTCCAAAACCAAAACCATTCCCACTTTTTTCTTTTTTGTCGGGAGAATATTTCTTCTTGTGACCGTTGTCGATTACTACAAATACTAATAAGGACCTCCAAATTCTGAATTTATCTTTATTTATTTTGTAAACTTTACTAATTCATCATATATATAAATAATAAACAAAATAATATGAGGAACATTTCAGGTCTTGATTTTTATATGTATCTCTCGGGTTGTTTTTGTATTGTTTATGGGGTTTCTTTTTTGTTGTCTGTAACACCCCGATTTCGGTGGCGTCACTTTAGTAACCAAAAAGAAATACTTAAGCGGAAAAACGTGAATTATTTTTTTCGATAATGTAAGTAAAGACAGAAAGAGATGAAACTCTAAAACGAAGATAACAGAACTAATATACATTAAGATTACAGCCCCCACTGTAAGTTGTAAACCACGTCACGAGTAAACCTCCAGTGACGGAAAGTAAAAGAGAGTAACGCCCGTAGGCAAAAGTACAAACCAAAAGAAAAGTCAAGTGTCCGCAACACTATCCCTCAAAATGAGAATGAGTTAGCCCAGATGGCCTAAAACAAGACCTCTTAGCCCAACCAACTCTCTGTGATCCCCGTAGAGGAACCACACAAAAAGCTATAGGCGGGAAACTACCCTGTCCCCAAAGAAACAATGACGGTCAGAGCTAAGACTCTACTCCTACACTAATCCCATCTCGAGTAAGTCGCTCGGTGGCCAGCGGGGTCGACCACCCCTGAACCGTAGTCCTCCTGATCAAGCTTCTTCAACCTAGCTTCCCCTGAAGGGTGAACCATCGTGAACCGGTCCGCCATGGACATCTGACAAAGGCGTAGTCCGCCCAAACACACACAGAAGACGCGAGGGTCAACTCCAAAGAATTATATAAATATTAAAGCCAGATATATATATATATATGGGATAATAATTATTAGCCTCTCAGGCTTAGAGTTTAGGGATAACATCCTAGGGTTGCATGTATCGCAGAAAATATAAAAGATCATAATAACAATTAGCATGCCTCAATTAGGGTAAACAAGTACCAATCACACTCAGCAAACAAGTCAGAATGTATGTTGCATGAAATGCAATGCTGGTTAACAAAATGCATTCCGGAAGAAGGATGGACACCAACGAGTCAGCCCTAACACCGGCCATAGTGGGACCATTCCGCTCGGGCGTCTCTTACACCACACAAAAGTAGTCAGATCAGCAGTGAACCCGTAGGTCTGCCATTCCGTCTGCTACTGAGGACCACCGTAGTGTCCTAAATATGGAAATCCGGGTCTTATGACCATTTTGGAATCCACCGAGGTCCGGTATCACGCCGTGTATTAACCTCAAAATGAGTGCATGAATGCAAGTGATTAGCCAAACAACGTCTCCGACCTCACCCGACACGTCGCCACGTGTTCTAAATAACTTAAAGTCTCTAAAAAGAATACCCTAAGGCAAATGTCGATTCTGCGACAAAATGAATTAATCAAAAGAAGAAGAATGTACTTTGGAACTCATGGTTCCCGGCTAAACTTTAGATAGCCAATCAATAAACTGCTCATCGAGCGAAAAGGTACCGAAGTACTTGGAACTTAAAGTTCCCGGCTAAACTTTAGATAGCCAAACAATAACCTGCTCATCAAGCAAAAGAGTATCAACATACTCGAAAACTTGTAAGTTCCTCAAAACTTGGACTCGACGACACTTATCATATCTTCAAGACTAATATTCAGGCTCTAAGCTCTTATCTAAAGTTGTTATCATTGTTCAAGGGGTTTAGAGATTGATTAATGTCTTATGAATTTTCTTTGAGAAAATAGATTTCGTTTAGTCTTATGATACTTCCTATGAGTTTCAGGGATCCCATAATCCCAATTAATTTCTGAGAAGGTCTCGATCCATTAAAATATAACAAGGTCCGAACTTCGTTCGTCCTTTCAAACTCTCTCAAAATCTCATAAAAATTCGGCATGACTTGCCCGTAATCCTCACTTTCCAGAAACATAGGCACGAGTGGAATAGCATCATGAAACAGCTCAACCAATAGGCATAAACAGCATATTCCAACACATCCTAAGTTAACCATGTAGCACATAGCATGTGAATAATTTAGCACACAATATCATGGCATCAAGTACTCAACAAGTTCGGCCGAAGCCTCAGAAATCATTTCAGACATTTAGCAATTAGGTGCATAACACATAAATCAAGTCGAATTTCATCGACACCTAAAGCATTATCTAGTAATTCAGAGAGTAGCCCTCACCTGTAACTCCTCCAGCGTTTTCCTCACAACCTCCTTCACGTTCCTCGCCTTGATCTCCAGGAAACTCCTCAAAAGAACCTTAAGCCAAAATCACAGAAATCAACACATTGAGTCAGAAACTCAGCAAGCAATAAGTCCTAGGGTTACACGGTACATTACAAACTCTGTGGTACGACAATCTAACGCGTTAAGACAAGTTTTCGAAAAAGTCGGATTTCCTCCCCCCTTGGTATAGCTCTCGGCCACTTTCCTTAATTGGGAGGGTCGATTTTTCTTCGATCAAACTTGGTTCCTAGGTTAACATAAGCCGTAACTAAGACGGTTCTAAGCTCGGAAAAATTTTCGGATCGAAAACTGATATAGGGGTAGTTTGGTCATTATTTTTAGCTCAAAATTTCAAAATTGGATATTTGAAAAACAAATTGGATGAGGACGTCCACAACGACGTTTATGACGACAAATCCTACTAGCACTAAGCCAGGTCGATAGATTTCAGCCCAAAGGTTGCGACTTTGCCGAAAAATGGGTATTTAAGGTAGAAATTGATCCCGGCGGCATTTCGTCGACATTTGACAAAATCTAATCCACAGAACACGCTCAGGAGCATGCAGGGAAGAAGTTTAGACACTAAAATCAGCGTATTTGAACAGTTTTTCAAAAACCTCAAAATTTTGAACTCAGAAAGACGTAGGAGAAGTGGACAGAAACGACGATTCGAAGGAGAGTATAGTTTACCTACCTCTAGGTCTTCGATTAGCGACGATCGGTGAAGCAAACGGGCAAGAAACGACGAAGATCCGGATCTCTCTCTCTCTCTTGATGCTCGCGGGTTTGGGGAGGGGAATGGGTAGTTTTTGGCAAAAAATCTAATTTTTGAGCTATTTATAGGTTTTGGAAAATGCGGAAAAATGATTTTTTTGCGATTCCGATTTTTCCTGTGCGTTCCTCTGCGCATTCTAAGATAGGTTCTGGCGACAGAATTCCAGAACTCAAAACAGGATTCTTGGAATTAAACCAAATGATACCAAATCGGTGTGAGTCGGTTCAAGTCGGTTTATCCCGAAAAACTACTTTTTGCAGTGATCGTCGGATGAGAAAACTTCCTTCTGAAGAAAGATTAGGAATGACGAGAGAAATAGGAGAACGCAGGTGGAATCTTCATTTGCAGCTCCGAATAGAAAAAGTCTTCATCGTCTGTCGATCTTAGGTTTCTCGAACTATCAGGGATTCCGTTTCGGCAAACTTCCGAGAATTGGAATTTGACGTTCGTACTTTCCAGGATTTCGCATCGAAATAATTGTTTAAGGACGGAAAAGAGAAGTTCTAACATTTCTCTGAGGATTTTTGGAATTAGTTTCCATCGTGTCCTAAAGCGTAAATTAACTATTCACTAATACCTTTGACCTAGGATTAAGCGTATGTTAGTCGTGCTATAACTCTTATCGGCTTTTCGATAAATTCTTGGATTTTTCCTGAACCTTTTTCCTTCACAAATTTATCTTAATCAAATAAACTCTTTTATTTTATTCACTTATCCAAAGCGTTAAAACTTGGGCCTTACATTGTCCCCCTTGCCATTGTTGCTGTTTGTTTAGCCTTGCGATTGATCTGGTTCCTGGGTCTTGGTCGGGGGCTTTTAGGTTTAGTGGGGTTTCCTTTTGTTCATCGAGTTGTTCCTTTTTTGAGGCTTTACTCGCTCCCTTAGGGTTTTGTCCTTAGGGGTTTTTTGTGGATAATAATACATAATCTTTTATCTATCAAAAAAATAATAAACAAAATGAAATGAATGGAATAAGATTATGAATTAAGAGTAAATTAGAAAAAATATTGCATAGGTACCCGCAAGACATTTGCACCTGAGAACTTTTTTATCAATATAATAATATTTAAATAATGTATTTATACAACAAAAAAGTTGGTCGTGAGAAACGAGAGTTTTAGTAATCTACTATAAATATATTATACTAATCCATTATGAATAAAAAAATATGATAGTCATTACAAACAATTAAATTTGAAATATAATTTTGCATGAATCCATTATAGATAAGATCCTTATCTATTATAACCCTCAAACAAACTCAACGCAATAGCTATCTTCTCAAAACCAACCTCTAATACAATTATTGGTTCTTAATTATTATAATAAATTGCTAAGTTCTTTATACACTCTGACCCTCTAGCAAACACAATTATTGGTTTCCTTAGCCTCTAACACAATTATTGATTTTTAATTATTATAATTAATGGCTAAGATTAATCTAAATAAAAATAGGTTATTAAATTTATAAAAAATATTTATGACAATTTATTAGTAGAGTGGATGAAGAGAATTTGAATTCTTATACTACCAAGATATATCATATTTTTTATAGCTTGAATATCATAATGACACATGATTATCTATATCTTCTGCGAATGGAATGACATTTATGGTGATATTTTACACCACAAAGTGAGTTGGCAGCTACTAGTGAAGATCATCACAAATCAAACAAGGCATGTAAACTTGACCTATATATATATGAGACAATTCATGATGAAAAACCACAACAAATCATTTTGATTTTCAATTTTATTTCTTGTCACTTTTTTTTTCTGGCCAGCACCATGGCCAGGAGAAAAGTGAAACGTGAATACATTGTCAATGACTCTGCGAGGAAGACAACATACAGGAAAAGGAAGAAAGGTTTGATCAAGAAGGTGGATGAACTAAGCACCCTTTGTGGAATTGAAGCATGTGCTATAATTTATAGCCCCTTCGAACCTCAACCTGTGGTTTGGCCATCCCCACCTGGGGTTCAAAAAGCGTTGGAAAGGTTGAAGACAATGCCTGAATTGGAGCAGAACAAGAAGATGGTGAACAAAGAGACTTTCACAAAACAGATGATCCTGAAGGCAAAAGACCAAATACTGAAACAGAGGAAGGAAAACAGGGAGAAAGAGATGAACTTGCACATGTATAGGTGCATCAATGCAGGGAAGGTTCAACCCAACATGAACATGAATGATCTGAATGATCTTGCATGGGTGATTGATCAAAATTTGAAGGAGGTCGACCGAGCGTTGGAAAAAATGAATAAGACTGTGATCCACCAGGGTCAATCTTCAGTCTTAGCCAGTGAAAGTTCAACCCAACCCCAAATGGCACTAGCACCAGCACTTGCAGTAGCCAAAACTGAAGAAATGGCCATGGTGAATGATGTCCATGGGCTGGTCACGGATAATTCTGATGCCATGCAGAGGCAATGGTATATGAATTTGATCAATGATAATTATGGGAATGAGACAGTCCCATTATTTGGAGATGCTAATCTCCAAAATGGATTATTTTGGCCCCACCCATAATCTCGAGAAAATTATGATGTGACTCTTAGCAATGCTTGTAGGGGGCATGCATGATCTCTCCCAATCTAGTTTTATGATTTTTGTTTTTTGTGTAAATGTGAAGACACAATATTTAGCCATTATGGCTTAGTAGTCTTCACATTTTTATTTCATTTATGCAAATAATACATCATGTGTAGCTTAGGCTCACATGTTTAATTTCGCTGCTTCCAAAATCTTGTGGCTTTAATTTCAAAGTGTACTGGTTTTGGTAGTATGAATAAAGTTTTAATTCGTGTTGTTTTTCAATGTTTTTTGCATCTATGATTAATCAACAATGGCTACTTCTTGTATTGCAAATAAATGAAAAAAAAATTATTTTATTTAAATTTGGATTCATAAGCTATCAAGAGTCTCATTTCGTAGGATAATAACTGTAGCATTCATTTTTGTTATGATGTACATATATATGCTACAATTTGTACACTGTATTTTTTGATCCATATCTTTATTATTAATAAAATATAAATTATAACTAAACTACAATTCTAAATCACCTGTAAAAAACAAAAACCATTCCCACTTTTTTCTTTTATGTCGGGAGAATATTTCTTCTTGTGACCGTTGTCGATTACTACAAATACTAATAAGGACCTCTCAAATTCTCAATTTATCTTTATTTATTTTGTAAAATTTACTAATTTATCATATATATAAATAATAAACAAAATAATATGAGGAACATTTCAGGTCTTGATTTTTGTATGTATCTCTCGGGCTGTTTTTGTATTGGTTATGGGGTTTCTTTTTGGTTGTCCCCCTTGCCATCGTTGCTGTTTGTTTAGCCTTGCGTTTGATATCGTTCCTGGGTCTTGGTCGAGGGCTTTTAGGTTTAGTGGGGTTTCCTTTTGTTCATCGCGTTGTTCCTTTTTTGAGGCTTTACTCGCTCCCTTAGGGGTTTTTTGTGGATAATAATACATAATCTTTTATCTTTCAAAAAAATAATAAACAAAATGAAATGAATGGAATAAGATTATTAATTAAGAGTAAATTAGAAAAAATATCGCATAGGTTGTAAGATCAAGTTTTGATCTAGTAGTACAACTCTATGTTTTGATGATTACAAGTTAACCTTTTGATATGAACAATTATGGTACTCTAACGTGTTTTTCTGAGTGTGCTATTTACAGGCTCTGACCTCTATTTTATCTCACAAAAATCAGAAGCACTATGCTTAAAGAATGACCCAAGCAACGCTTTCGCATTCTCCATGTTCAGTCTGAACAGTGGAAAAGCTTCATAAGATCTGAAGTAAATCAAGCTCTGATAAGGACTCAGCTCACTTGAAGCTCTGATGATCCAGACGTTCTGACAACCTAGAGACTCTGAAGGTTCAGAAGTTCTGATGGTGTAGAAGACTCTGAACATCCAGAAGCTGAAGAGTGAAGACTCTGAAGTCCAGAAGCAACTGGCTCTGAAGACCATGTATTGATCCTCTGAAGTGAAGATCAGAAGGTACAGTGGTCAGAGGATCCAAGCTTCCTTCTGACTCTGATCAATCAGCTTCACAAGTTCCAACATGAAGCGCTTCTCTGATCAGAAGTCTACGACGTTAAGGTCAAGTCACTATCCAAAGTACAAGAGCAAAGTGTACTATCCTGACGACCTACCTAACATCCTCAGCCACAGCAGAAGCTGGAATTTCCAGAACTGCCCTCCAACGGTAGCATTTCCATGCAACGTTCAACCCTAATCCTTGGAGTATAAATAGAGGCTGAAGATTGAAAGAAGTGGCTAGAAGCATTTTACACACGCGCAAGAAATATTCAAATCCTTCTAAGCTTTCTTTCATCTTGAATTTCACTGTGTTTACTATAAGCTTTTTAGAAGCATTTTCTTTGTAAACAAGAACTTCATATACAGTTGTATAGTTTTCCTTTAGGAGATCAAGGTTGATCGGATCCTAGAGAAGACTAAGAGAGTGAATCTTAGTGTGAGCTAAGTCAGTGTATTGTTGGTCACTTGTAGGTTTCAAGTGCAGTTGTAACACATACCTGATTAGTGGATTGCCTTCATTCTACGAAGGAAGAAATCACCTTAACGGGTGGACTGGATTAGCTTGAGGGATTTATCAAGTGAATCAGGATAAAATCCTTGTGTGTTTTTCTATCTCTTATCTTAAGCACTTCTTGAGTCACGAAAAGATTTGATAAAAATCTTAAGGTGGAAGTTTTTATTTGAAAACGTTATTCAAACCCCCCCCCCCTTTCTACCGTTTTTCATACCTTCAATTGGTATCAGAGCGCAAGTTCTGATTACCACACCTAACAGTGTTCAGTGATCCGGGCCGGTGTGAAAAACAATGGCTACCACCAGTGAAACACAGAAAGATGGATACAATGCAAAGCCTCCCATGTTCGACGGTCAGAGGTTCGAATATTGGAAAGATAGACTCGAAAGTTTCTTTCTGGGTTTTGATGCAGATCTCTGGGATATTATTGTGGATGGCTATGAGCGTCCAGTTGATGCAGAAGGCAAGAAGATCCCAAGGTCAGAGATGACTGCAGATCAAAAGAAGATGTACTCACAACATCACAAAGCAAGAGCAATTCTTCTAAGTGCTATTTCTTATGAAGAGTACCAGAAGATTACAGATCGTGAGTTTGCAAAAGGCATCTTTGAATCCCTGAAGATGTCTCATGAAGGAAACAAGAAAGTCAAAGAATCAAAGGCATTGTCTTTGATCCAAAAGTATGAATCCTTCATCATGGAGCCAAATGAGTCCATTGAAGAAATGCTCTCCAGATTTCAGTTGCTTGTAGCTGGAATACGACCTCTCAACAAGAGCTACACAACAAAAGATCATGTCATAAGGGTCATCAGGAGTCTTCCTGAAAGCTGGATGCCTTTAGTGACATCAATAGAGCTCACAAGAGATGTCGAGCATATGAGTTTAGAAGAACTCATTAGCATTCTGAAATGCCATGAGCTGAAGCGTTCTGAGATGCAAGATCTGAGGAAAAAGTCTATAGCCTTGAAATCCAAATCTGAGAAGGCTAAGTCTAAGAAGTCAAAGGCTCTCCAAGCTGAAGCAGAAGAATCTGAAGAAGCATCAGAAGATTCTGATGAAGATGAGCTGACTCTGATCTCCAAGAGACTCAACCGCATCTGGAAGCACAAGCAAAGCAAGTACAGAGGCTCTGGAAAGGCCAAAGGAAAGTCTGAATCTTCAGGCCAGAAGAAGTCATCAATCAAGCAAGTCACATGTTTTGAGTGCAAAGAATCAGGGCACTACAAAAGTGATTGTCCAAAGTTGAAGAAAGACAAGAAGCCGAAGAAGCACTTCAAGACGAAGAAGAGTCTGATGGTGACTTTTGATGAATCAGAGTCAGAGGATGTTGACTCTGATGGTGAAGTCCAAGGACTCATGGCTATTGTCAAAGACAAGGAAGCAGAATCAAAGGATGTTGTTGACTCTGACTCAGAATCAGAAGGAGATCCTAACTCAGACGATGAATATGAGGTATTCGCTTCTTTCTCAACCTCTGAACTGAAACATGCTTTGTCTGATATCATGGATAAGTATAACTCTTTATTGTCTAAGCATAAAAAGTTGAAAAAGGACTTATCTGCTGCTTCTAAGATTCCTTCTGAACATGAGAAATTTATTTCTAATTTGAAAAATGATAATCATGTTTTGGTAAATTCTAACTCTGTGCTTAAGAACCAGATTGCTAAGTTAGAAGAAATAGTTGCTTGTGATGCCTCTGATTGTAAAAATGAGTCCAAGTATGAAAAGTCGTTTCAAAGATTCCTGGCTAAGAGCGTAGATAGGAGCTTAATGGCTTCAATGATCTATGGCGTAAGCAGAAATGGAATGCATGGCATTGGCTATTCTAGACCTGATAGAAATGAGCCTACTATGCCTAAAGCTAAATCATTGTATGAATGCTTTGTTCCCTCTGGTACCATATTGCCTGAATCTGTACCTACTAAAGTTGCTAAAACCCCTCTCAAAAAGGGATCTTTCTCCATGTCTAAATATTATGCAAAAATTCCTTTACATTACCATGTTGAGAAACCCAAGGTGATCAGAACCTCTGGGGTAACTAACAAGAAAGGACCCAGAAAGTGGGTACCTAAGGACAAGATTATCTATGTTGCAGATATCCTTGATAGCTCCACTGAAACACCAATCATGGTATCTGGACAGTGGATGCTCGCGTCACATGACGGGAGAAAGGCGTATGTTCCAAGAGCTAAAACCTAAGCCTGGAGGCGAAGTTGGCTTTGGTGGGAACGAAAAGGGTAAAATTGTTGGTACTGGTACTATTTGTGTATATAGTAGTCCATGCATTGATAATGTTCTATTGGTAGACGACTTAACTCATAACTTATTGTCTATAAGTCAATTAGCTGACAAGGGTTATGATGTTATTTTCAATCAAAAGTCTTGCAGGGCAGTAAGTCAGATCGATGGCTCTGTTCTGTTTAACAGCAAGAGGAAGAACAACATTTATAAGATCAAATTATCTGAGTTTGAGGCTCAGAATGTGAAGTGCCTTCTGTCTGTTAATGAAGAGCAATGGGTATGGCATAGACGGTTAGGGCATGCCAGTATGAGAAAGATTTCTCAGCTGAGTAAGCTAAACCTTGTCAGGGGCTTACCCACTCTGAAGTTTTCTTCAGACGCTCTTTGTGAAGCATGTCAGAAAGGCAAATTCACTAAAGTCCCCTTCAAGGAAAAGAATGTTGTCTCAACCTCAAGGCCGTTGGAACTTCTGCATATCGACCTTTTTGGACCAGTGAAAACTGAGTCTATAGGTGGCAAGAGATATAGGATGGTCATCGTTGACGACTATAGTCGCTGGACATGGGTAAAATTTCTAACCCGCAAGGATGAGTCTCATGCTGTGTTCTCTACCTTCATAGCCCAAGTGCAAAACGAGAAGGCTTGTAGGATTGTGCGTGTCAGAAGTGACCATGGTGGAGAGTTTGAGAATGACAAGTTTGAGAGTCTGTTTGATTCCTATGGATTTGCACATGATTTCTCTTGTCCCAGAACTCCTCAACAAAATGGTGTTGTTGAGAGGAAGAACATAACTCTTCAGGAGATGGCTAGAACCATGCTCCAAGAAACTGGCATGGCTAAGCACTTTTGGGCAGAGGCAGTAAACACAGTGTGTTACATTCAGAACAGAATCTCTGTGAGACCAATTCTGAATAAGACTCCTTATGAATTGTGGAAGAATATAAAACCCAACATTTCTTATTTTCATCCTTTTGGTTGTGTTTGTTATGTTCTCAATACTAAGAATAGATTGCATAAATTTGATGCTAAATCTTGTAAGTGTCTACTACTTGGTTACTCTGAAAAATCTAAAGGTTTTAGATTTTATAATACTGATGCTAAGACTATTGAAGAGTCTATTCATGTTAGATTTGACGATAAGCTTGACTCTGATCAGTCAAAGCTAGTTGAGAAGTTTGCAGATTTGAGCATTAATGTTTCTGACAAAGGCAAAGCTCCAGAGGAAGCTGAGCCAGAGGAAGATGATCCAGAAGAAGAAGCTGGTCCCTCTGATTCACAACCTCAGAAGAAAAGTAGAATCATTGCATCACATCCTAAGGAATTGATTCTGGGCAACAAAGATGAACCAGTCAGAACCAAATCAGCCTTCAGACCCTCTGAAGAGACCTTGCTCAGTCTGAAAGGATTGGTGTCCTTAATTGAACCCAAGTCCATAGATGAAGCTCTTCAGGATAAGGATTGGATTCTGGCTATGGAAGAAGAATTGAATCAAGAATGATGTTTGGAGCTTAGTGAAGAAACCTCAAAGTGTTCATGTGATTGGAACCAAATGGGTTTTCAGAAACAAGCTGAATGAGAAAGGAGATGTAGTGAGAAACAAGGCAAGGCTAGT
The DNA here is from genome assembly GCF_012489685.1 of Lotus japonicus. Taxonomy (NCBI): domain Eukaryota; kingdom Viridiplantae; phylum Streptophyta; class Magnoliopsida; order Fabales; family Fabaceae; genus Lotus; species Lotus japonicus. The sequence goes on from NC_080044.1 coordinate 12,447,222, forward strand.
TGCTCAAGGCTACAGTCAGCAGAAAGGAATAGACTACACTGAAATATTTGCTCCAGTAGCAAGATTAGAAGCAATCAGATTGTTGATCTCCTTCTCAGTGAATCACAACATAGTTCTTCATCAGATGGATGTGAAGAGTGCCTTCCTAAACGGTTATATATCAGAGGAAGTCTATGTTCATCAACCCCCAGGTTTTGAAGATGAGAAGAACCCAGACCATGTGTTCAAACTGAAGAAATCACTCTATGGTCTGAAGCAAGCTCCCAGAGCATGGTATGAGAGACTCAGCTCATTCCTTTTGGAGAATGAGTTTGTAAGGGGTAAAGTAGATACAACTCTCTTCTGCAAAACTTACAAAGATGATATCTTAATTGTGCAAATCTATGTTGATGATATAATATTTGGCTCTGCTAATCAATCTCTATGCAAAGAATTTTCTAAGATGATGCAGGCTGAATTTGAGATGAGTATGATGGGAGAACTCAAGTACTTTCTGGGAATGCAAGTTGATCAAACACCAGAAGGAACATATATCCATCAGAGCAAGTACACTAAAGAACTTCTGAAGAAGTTCAATATGCTGGAATCTACAGTTGCTAAGACTCCAATGCATCCTACATGCATTCTGGAGAAAGAAGATGCAAGTGGTAAAGTTTGTCAGAAGCTCTATCGTGGTATGATAGGATCACTTCTTTACTTAATTCCATCTAGGCCAGATATATTGTTTAGTGTTCATTTATGTGCTCGTTTCCAATCAGATCCAAGGGAAACCCACTTAACTGCTGTTAAGAGGATCCTAAGGTATCTGAAAGGCACCCCTAACCTTGGCTTGATGTATAAGAAAACATCAGAGTATAAGCTTTCAGGTTATTGTGATGGTGATTATGCTGGAGATAGAACAGAGAGAAAAAGCACTTCTGGAAATTGTCAATTTCTGGGAAGCAACTTAGTCTCATGGGCAAGCAAGAGGCAATCAACCATTGCTCTATCTACTGCAGAGGCAGAATATATCTCAGCAGCAATATGCAGCACTCAGATGCTCTGGATTAAACATCAGCTGGAGGATTATCAAATCCTTGAGAGCAATATCCCAATCTATTGTGATAGCACTGCTGCAATATCATTGAGTAAGAATCATATCTTACATTCAAGGGCAAAGCACATTGAGGTAAAGTATCACTTTATTAGAGATTATGTGCAGAAGGGCGTACTTCTTCTGAAGTTTGTTGATACTGACCATCAATGGGCAGATATCTTTACAAAGCCCTTAGCAGAGGATAGATTTAATTTTATTATGAAAAATCTGAATATGGACTTTTGTCCAGCATGAAGATGGATCAGAACCTCTGACTATGATACTTCTTGATTAGAAGATGTCTAGTCCAGAAGGTAACTCTATCAGAGTGTATGTACCCATTGGTGCTGACTATGAAACTGAGACAGTAAACGTGTGTCAGTATCTCTGATGCATAGTTCCTTGTGCCCGTGTGACAGTCTGTCATAATGAGTGTTAATGTGCTTCTCTCCTGCGTGTGATACGTGTATTAACTGTTACTATGATGTCTTTAATTTTTAACCGTTGATTTTAAATTACTTTTGATCAACAACGGTTACTTTTAAAAACCCACTATACACACACGTTCTCCTACACTTACGGTTTTATCTTCTCTCTCTTTAGTTTTCAATCCCTTATCTGCACGATCTCTCTCTCTCTCTTTCTCTCTATTCTTCTTCTTCCTTTCTACCCAAAACCTTCAACCGCTTTCAAGATGGTGAGACAAACCAGAAATGAAGCTGCAGAAGCAACCAGGTTTCCTCATATGGTAGTAGGTCAGGCTACAGGCCAATTGGGTCCTGAAGCTCCTAATCAAGGTCAAGCTCAAGAGAAGATGATTCCAATTGCAGAACGGAGCTGTGCCGTTCACTGCGTTTATGCTCCGGAAGAACTCCAGGTGCTTGCTGAATGGAGATTCGACCTGGATAATATAGCTGCAAATGGGTATGATCTTCGTCCTGAAGTCCGTGTTCAAGGCTGGGAAAATTACTTCAACAGGCTTCGAGGACCGGTGTATGACAAATTGATCAAGGAATTCTGGAAACACGCTGAGTGTGATGATACTCAGGTGGTTTCGTACATTGCTGGCAGAAGGATCATCATCACTGAGAAGTCGATTGTTGATCTTCTGGGTGAGCACACTGGCAGAGGTTTCAGATTCCAATTAACTGAATCCAAGTTGAAACCCAGAACAAAGGAAAAGACAAACAAAGCTCTTTACACCACCTACAAACCAGGAAAGAGTGACTACAAAGTTGTGGATCTTCATCCCAAGCTTAGAATCTGGCACAAGATTCTGCTCCACTGCTTCAATCAGAGACCGAAGGGTAGCTCTCCTGACTACATCAATTTCAGCCAGAAGGCAATGCTCTACTTCATTCAAGATCGTCAGAAGATCTGTCTTCCATTCTTCTTGTTCTCCTACCTCAAGGAATGCATCAAGAAATCAAGAACCACTGCCTCAAAGAAGTCTGCCATCAAGTACATTCCCTTTGGAAGACTGCTCTCAGATCTTTTCATTGAGAGTAAATTTGTAGAAGATCTGACCAAGGCTGGCTGCACAGAGGATCTGACCATGATTGTGAGTGATGTCTTCACTTCCAATTCCTTGAAGAAGATGGGGCTGGTTCAGAAAAAGATTGCTCCTGCTCATGAAGATACTTCAGATGAGGTCAAACGAAGAAGAATCCCTCTGAATGATTATCCTCTGTGGTCTCAAGCTGACAACCGAGAAGCAATCCTGTGCTATATTGATGATCTGAGGCAGCAAGGCTATGAGATTGATGTGGATGAATTCTTAAGAAGATTGCCACCAGCTCCTGAGTTTGATTCTCCTCCCAAGAGGAAAACTAAGAGAAAGATCATCTTGGAGGAATCCTCTGAAGAGTCAGACTCTGATGCTGCACAGAAGAAGAAGAAGGAAAAGGCTGACAAGCCTAAGACGCAGCATGAAGAGACAACCAAGCCTGATGATGATAATGATGGTGATAATGATGATGGTCCCCCTCCACCAAAGAAGAAGAAGCAAGTCAGAATCATGGAAAAGCCTACCCGGGTGGAACCAGCTGCTCAAGTGATCAAAAGGATTGAAACTCCTTCCAGAGTGACTCGGTCTTCAGCGCGATCATCAAGTAAGTCTGCTATTGACTCTGATGATGATTTAAATTCATTTGATGCACTCTCCATCTCTGCTATGCTCAAGCGATCCTCAAACCCACTCACTCCTATCCCTGAGTCCCAACCAGCTGCACAAACCACTTCTCCACCCAATTCACCAAGATCTTCATTTTTCCAACCTTCCCCACATGAAGCACCTCTTTGGAACATGCTTCAGAACCAACCTTCCAGACCCTCTGATCCAACTTCACCCATTACCATCCAATACAACCCATTGACCTCTGAACCCATTATTCTCGAACAGTCTGATCCAGAACCCAGAACTTCTGATCACTCTGTTCCCAGAGCATCAGAACGTCCTGTTCGTAGAACCACTGATACAGACTCAACACCCTGTCCTTCTGTATCCTTCCCAATCAATGTTGCTGATTCCTCACCTTCTAACAACTCTGAATCTAATCGCAAATTTATTCAAATTGCGAAAGAGAAAGAGTCTGCTATCCCTGAGTACTATCTCACAGTGCCTAGCCCAAGGAGATACCCTGGCCCTAGACCAGAACGTCTAGTTGACCCAGATCATCCTATCCAGGCTGAACCATTACATGAAGCAGACCCTTTAGCTCAACAAGTTCAACCAGAGCCCATTCAACCAGAACCAGAAAACTCAGAGTCTAACCACTCTTCGATTAGATCACCACATCCTCAGGTTGAAACCTCTGAACCAAACCTTGGAACCTCTGAACCAAATGCTCAAACTTTTGATATTGGTTCTCCTCAAGGTGCCTCTAAGGCAAACATCAGCAACCACCCAACCTCTCCTGAAACCAATCTCTCCATTGTTCCCTACACATACCTCAGGCCAACCTCTCTCTCTGAGTGCATCAGTGTTTTTAATCATGAAGCTTCACTGATGATTCGCAACGTCAAAGGTCATACTGATCTGAGTGAGAATCCTGACTCTGTTGCTGAAGAATGGAATCGTCTGAGTACTTGGTTAGTTGCTCAGGTTCCTGGTATGATGAGTCATCTCACTGCAGAAAGGGATCAAAGGATTGAGGCTGCTAGGCAGCAGTTTACAAGAAGAGTGGCTCTGCATGAACAACAGCAAAGAACTAAGTTACTTGAAGCTGTTGAAGAGGCCAGAAGAAAGAAAGAGCAAGCAGAAGAAGCTGCACGTCAAGCAGCTGTACAAGCTGAAAATGCAAGATTAGAAGCTGAGAGACTTGAAGCTGAAGCTGAAGCTCTTAGATGTCAAGCTCTTGCACCAGTGGTCTTCACTCCTGCTGCTTCTGATTCCACTCCAGCTCATCAACCTGCTCAGAATGTTCCCTCTAGCTCTGCACAGCCAAGTTCCTCCAGACTTGACATCATGGAACATCGTCTCAATACTCATGAGACTCTGCTGATGGACATGAAGCAAATTCTTCAAGAACTTCTGCGTCGCTCTGACAAGCCTTAGTTTTAAGATTTCTTTCGTTTTTCTTAACTTATTTAGTTTTATTTCTATTTTATTTGCATTACTTGCTATGGTTTGCTTACTCGTCGTTTATTATTGCATATATATATAAATGACATTGTGTTTGCAAAAATCTTTTCTTTATTCATGTTACTCATGCTTTTACATCATACATTTTATACCCTACATCTAGAATGGAGGATCCTTCCTCATTCTTCTGCACTCTTGGCGCTGCTCTACCCTCTCCTTCTCCAGACGATCCAATGAATACTGGATGTTGTCGAGTTTGACGTTCAGCTCCTCCCTCTCCAGACTATCTTCTGTCATCTTGAGTCTCTTTTCCATAGCTTCCTTTTCTTCCAGAAAATTCAGCTCAAGCTGGCTGAGTTCCTGAATTTCCTCCACGAAGGCAAGAAATTCTTTCAGATCCCTTTCCAGCTTTGGACAAAGGTCCTCATCAAGCAGTGTCGTCGTCAGCTCATGTATTGTTCGTGTACCATCAGGGTGCCGGATGTTCAGGAACATGTCTTCCTCGAAGGCTTTCCTTCTGAGCTTTTCCAGTGCAACGATGTATGAAGCCATTTCTATTTATGGTGTTGATTGAGTTGTGAAGCTTACCCTCTTCTTAATCGCTTTATATAGGCTTCATTTTCTCTCTGAAAGTTAATGCTCCTACAGTTTCTCGAGGCTAAGTCCTTGGTAACTGAAACTTCTCTTTACTCCCTTGGCCGGTGGTAAACGTTTCTCTCTTGCATTATCTTTCCTTTTAAATTCGCTTAACTCTTATTCATGCATCGTTATTTCTCTTTTTTTTTAAACTTAGACCTTCTCTAAGGGGGAGCACCTTGTACTTCAAGCTAAGTTTTTCACACCCCAAGCTTTTTGCTTATGACAAAAAGGGGGAGTACAACCCAGTTTTTGATGTGTAAGCTGTGTTAGTGTGATTTATTTTTCTTTTGGAGAATTTAAGAGTTCCACCTTTATGACCATAGATGTGTCACTGGGCAAATACAAGGAATACATTTCACTTCCTCTGAAGTGATATTAGTTTGACTCTGATACCCAAGACTCTGATACCTTGTCCGTTGACTCTGAATACTTATGCGCTCTGATTGTTCTTATTCATCTATGTCATAAGTTTTCCACTATGAACTCTTATATTATTTAGCTCAGAATCTAGACTCTACTAACGTTTTCATTAAGTATTAGATTCAGGGGGAGCTAAGCTCAGAATCAAGCTGTGACTTGAATTCAGAATGAGCAAGATAAACTATTCACATCACGATAAGTCTTATTCTATATCTTTAAACTCTGAGTGAATTCAGTTTATTGTTTAAGAATTGTTCATCAAAAATCTTAGTTTTGTCATCATCAAAAAGGGGGAGATTGTAAGATCAAGTTTTGATCTAGTAGTACAACTCTATGTTTTGATGATTACAACTTAACCTTTTGATATGAACAATTATGGTACTCTAACGTGTTTTTCTAAGTGTGCTATTTACAGGCTCTGACCTCTATTTTATCTCACACAAATCAGAAGCACTATGCTTAAAGAATGACCCAAGCAACGCTTTCGCATTCTCCATGTTCAGTCTGAACAGTGGAAAAGCTTCAGAAGATTTGAAGTAAATCAAGCTCTGATAAGGACTCAGCTCACTTGAAGCTCTGATGATCCAGACGTTCTGACAACCTAGAGACTCTGAAGGTTCAGAAGTTCTGATGGTGTAGAAGACTCTGAACATCCAGAAGCTGAAGAGTGAAGACTCTGAAGTCCAGAAGCAACTGGCTCTGAAGACCATGTACTGATCCTCTGAAGTGAAGATCAGAAGGTACAGTGGTCAGAGGATCCAAGCTTCCTTCTGACTCTAATCAATCAGCTTCACAAGTTCCAACACGAAGCGCTCCTCTTATCAGAAGTCTACGAGGTTAAGGTCAAGTCACTATCCAAAGTACAAAAGCAAAGTGTACTATCCTGACGACCTACCTAACATCCTCGGCCACAGCAGAAGCTGGAATTTCCAGAACTGCCCTCCAACGGTAGCATTTCCATGCAACGTTCAACCCTAATCCTTGGAGTATAAATAGAGGCTGAAGATTGAAAGAAGCGGCTAGAAGCATTTTACACACGCGCAAGAAATATTCAAATCCTTCTAAGCTTTCTTTCATCTTGAATTTCACTGTGTTTACTATAAGCTTTTTAGAAGCATTTTCTTTGTAAACAAGAACTTCATATACAGTTGTATAGTTTTCCTTTAGGAGATCAAGGTTGATCGGATCCTAGAGAAGACTAAGAGAGTGAATCTTAGTGTGAGCTAAGTCAGTGTATTGTTAGTCACTTGTAGGTTTCAAGTGCAGTTGTAACACATACCTGATTAGTGGATTGCCTTCATTCTAAGAAGGAAAAATCACCTTAACGGGTGGACTGGATTAGCTTGAGGGATTTATCAAGTGAACCAGGATAAAATCCTTGTGTGCTTTTCTATCTCTTATCTTAAGCACTTCTTGAGTCACGAAAAGATTTGATAAAAATCTTAAGGTGAAAGTTTTTATTTGAAAACGTTATTCAAACCCCCCTTTCTACCGTTTTTCATACCTTCATAGATACCCGCAAGACATTTGCAGCTGAGAACTTTTTTATCCATATAATAATATTTAAATAATGGATTTATACAACAAAAAAGTTGGTGGTGAAAAATGGGAGTTTTAGTATTCTACTACAAATATATAATACTAATCCATTATGAATAAAAAATATGATAGTCATTACAAACAATTAAATTTGAAATATAATTTTGCATGAATCCATTATAGATAAGATCCTTATCCATTATAACTCTCTAACAAACTCAACGCAATAGCTATCTTCTCCAACCTAACCTCTAATACAATATTGGTTGTTAATTATTATAATTAATTGCTAAGTTCTTTATACACTCTGACCCTCTAGCAAACTCAATTATTGGTTTCCTTGACCTCTAACACAATTATTGGTTTTTAAATATAATTAATGGCTAAGACTAATCTAAATAAAAATAGGTTATTAAATTTATAAAAAATATTTATGACAATTTATTAGTGCGGTGGATGAAGAGAATTTGAATTCTCATACTACCGAGATATATCATAATTTTTACAGCTTGAATATCATAGTGACACATGATTATCTACATCTTCTATGAATGGAATGATATTTATAGTGAGACTTTACACCGCAAAGTGAGTTGACAGTTATTAGTGAATATCATCACAAACCGAACAAGGTATGTCAACTTGACACACACACACAGATATATATATATATATATATATATATATATTATGAGGAAATTCAAGATTGAAAAACCATAGCAAATTATTTTTATTCTTTATTTCCCTGTTTGTCAACCGTTTTCTACAGCCTGATGTTGGACAATTCGCAAGTGTACGAATACCTCCGGGTTTTAAAATATCGAACCACAGGGATTGTGAGTGAGAATTGTTGATTTAAGCCTAAATTTTGCAAGTTCTTAAAACAGTAAATTTCAGAAATTGGTTTTGGTTGTTTGTGAGTAAAGTTTTGCAAAAGAGCAATGTTGAAAATGATGTAAATAACAATGATGGACAATTGCCTTGGGTTTTTGATCAACTAATCCATTTTAGTCCACCTATCCTATGCATGTGATATCTTGATTTATCTCTTGTTGTTAAAGCCTATGTACTTACTAGTTGATTCCTCACAAAAGTAATTCTCTCAAATTGAAAGATAAGCCCAATTCCTTGTGTACTTAAACATTCATAAGAGGTATGATAGCATGGTTATTCAGGCCAACAAAACCCTACCTTCACTCTATTCCTAGAAGCAAGTATAGAAGGATCTATTCCAATTCATGTCCCTAAATCATAACAAATTTCCATTTGATTATAATCTAGCCTATAGCAAAGGTGCACCAAAGCTAAACATGCAATAAGGAATTGAAATACAAGATTAAATCAAGACTCATGCAGAGAGATAGGAATTAACAAACTAAAATTTCATATAATCTCTTAACCCAAAGCAAAAAGAGAACTAGCCACTCATGGCTAGTGAATTCATGAAGAAAATGTAAATAAAACCTGAGGAAAAGTACAAGTTGGAAGCCTTATTTATAGGCAAAATGAACGAAACTGGGCTGTTCTGGGCGCTCAGGCGCCAATTCAGAGCGCCTGAGCGCCAATTGCATGTTAAAAAACATGCTCTCTGACCCTATTGGCGCCTAGGCGCCCATTCCTAGCGCCTAGGCGCTCAAGCTCACCTGAAAATGACTTTTTGGCTTCTGAAACTCCTCTTTTCAATCCTCTTTATGTTCCTCATCAATTCCATGCTTCTTGGCCTTCTTTCTCCTTCAGTTTCTGCACTCCAAACCTAACCAACAAGACAAGGAAGATTCTAGAAGCTCCAAGAGCTCATTAGCACAAGAAGTCCTTCATAAAACACAACAAAACCATGCAAGTCCTAAACTTTACTTAAAATGCAAGAAAACTACCTATAAAACTACCAAATTACCAAAACGAAATAAAAACTAAAGAAAAGAATAAAAATGCATGAGAATGCATGAAACACTACATGAGACTCAACAAAAAGACTCAAAACAACCAAAGAAATGACCCTAAAAACACTACTAAAATAGGGTCATCACCTGACCTCTAACACAATTATTGGTTTTTAATTATTAAAATTAATAGCTAGGGCTAATCTAAATAAAAATAGCTTATTAAATTAAAAAAATTTATGACAATTTATTGGTGCAGAGGATGAAGACAATTTGAATTCTTACACTACCTAGATATATCATAATTTTTACAGTTTGAATATCATAATGATACATGATTATCTATATCTCCTGTGAATGGTATGATATTTATGGTGAGATTTTACACCACAAAGTGAGTTGGCAGCTATTAGTGAATATCATCACAAATCAAACAAGGCATGTAAACTTGACCTATACATATATGAGACAATTCATGATGAAAAACCACAACAAATCATTTTGATTTTCAATTTTATTTCTTGTCACTTTTTTTTCTAGCCAGCACCATGACCAGGAGAAAAGTGAAACTTGAATACATGGTCAATGACTCAGTGAGGAAGACAACATACAGAAAAAGGAAGAAAGGTTTGATCAAGAAGGTGGATGAACTAAGCACCCTTTGTGGAATTGAAGCATGTGCTATAATTTATAGCCCCTTCGAACCTCAACCTGTGGTTTGGCCATCCCCGTCGGGGGTTCAAAGGGCGTTGGAAAGGTTAAAGACAATGCCTGAATTGGAGCAGAGCAAGAAGATGGTGAACCAGGAGACTTTCACGACACAAATGATCTTGAAGGCAAAAGACCAAATGATGAAACAGAGGAAGGAAAACAGGGAGAAAGAGATGAACTTGCACATGCATAGGTGCATCAATGCAGGGAAGGTTCTTCCCAACATGAACATGAATGATCTGAATGATCTTGCATGGGTGATTGATCAAAATTTGAAGGAGGTCGACCGAGCGTTGGAAAAAGTGAATAAGACTGTGATCCACCAGGGTCAATCTTCAGTCTTAGTCGGTGAAAGTTCAATCCAACCCCAAATGGCGCTAGCACCAGCACTTGCAGTAGCCAGGAATGTAGAAATGGCCATGGTGAATGATGCCCATGGGCTGGTCACGGATAATTTTGACGCCATGCAGAGGCAATGGTATATGAATTTGATCAATGATAATTATGGGAATGAGACAGTGCCATTATTTGGAGATGCTAATCTCCAAAATGGATTATTTTGGCCCCACCCATAACCTTGAGAAAATTATGATGTGCCTCTTAGCAATGCTTGTAGGGGGCATGCATAAACTCTCCCAATCCAGTTTTATGATTTTTTTTTACTGTTTTTGCTGTATAAATGTGAAGACACAAAATTAAGCGATTATGACCTAGTAGTCTTCACATTTTTTTTCATTTATGCAAATAATACATCATGTGTAGCTTAGGCTCACATGTTTATTTCCGCTACTTCAAAAATCTTGTGGCTTTAATTTCAAAGTGTACTGGTTTTGGTTGTATGAATAAAGTTTTAATTCGTGTTGTTTTTCAATTCTTTTTCAATCTATGATTAATTAACAATGATTTCCTCTTGTATTGAAAATAAATGAAAAATACTTCTTTTATTTGAATTTGGAATTCATAAGCTCACAAGAGTCTCATTTTATTGATTATAACTGTAGCATACATTTTGGTTATGGTGTTGTTATATATGGTACCAATCGTACACTGTGTTTTTTTACACATATCTTTATTATTAATAAAACATAAATTATAACTAAACTCCAAATCTAAGCTATCCATTAAAAACCAAAACCATGCCTACATTTTTATTTTCTGTCGGGAGAATATTTTCTTTTGTAAGTGTTGTCCATTACTACAAATACTAATAAGAACCTCTCAAATTTTAAAATTTATATTATTTATTTTGTGGAACTTACAAATATATCATATTTATAAATAATAAACAAAATGAAATGCCTGGAATAATTATTATGGATTAAGAGTAAATTAGAAAAATTATCGCATAGGTACCCACATTGAGGTACAAAACTATGTATATAAAAACTGCAAGACATTTGCACCTGAGAACTTTTTCTTTATCAATATAACAATGTTTAAATATGTATTTATACAAAAAATAAGTTGGTGGTGAGAAATAGGAGTTTATTTAGGGTTTGGAACAAATGTAGCATTCGTATTTAGAATCAAAATGGTTTCCAGGTTTGGTCCCCAAGGCTGTTGGTTTGTGACTCTAAATTTGTTTTTGATCTTAATATGAATTTAATGACTTGGAAATCACACCTTGTGAATCAACTATGTCTCCCTTTTGAAGATGAGGATGTTCTTCAATTACTAATCTTTAATGTGGGTGTTGAATGATTTTTGCAAACCACTTTCAAATCCTTCAAGATTCAATTGTTGTATAGCAAAGAGTTTTTATCGCCCCCAGGGAATTGGAAATACAACGCCGTTTTTTAGCTAAAACACTTAAGAAATAATTTCAATAAAGATTTTGGTTGATTGTTTCGATATGGGTTGTGAACATAAAAAAAACGATGATAAAAACAAGTTTAAAACAGATTGAGAAAACTGTTGGGATAGAGTTTCACACCTTAATCGTTATGAATTTAATTCAACTCATATGAATCGTTTTATTCTTGATTATATCACATCAGTTCTTATTTAACTCATTAATTCCTTACATGAGAAGATTAACAGTCTGCTCTCCTAATTAGGTCTCCTTTGGGCCCTCTTTGTCACAGGGTTCCTTTTGTGGATATTCATGACACAAAGATTAAGCTTCAGGATGTCTATGCTTCGAATTCTTTTAATGCTAACCTTTTGTATTCTTGTCTCTCCCCGAATTTATTACAGTATCTTGGCAGCTTTCAACAGGCTTTGTTTGCTGATGATACACCAGATTGTTTGATATGGTACCATACTGTTAATGCCAATGGTGACTATTATGTTAGGAATGGGTATCAATGGCTGGTGACTCGAGATCATGCTTTGCCCGTTGTCCCTTTTTGGCATGCGCTTTGGAAGCTCTAGGTTCCGAAAAATATCCAATTCTTTGTTTAACAAATTGTTCATAATGCTCTCCCAACCTCTGAGTTTTTGTGTCATCGCCACGTTTCTAGTTCTGGGATGTGTGGTTGTTGTGGTTTGGCAGCTGAGACAGTGGTTCATTGCATGTAGGATTGTCCGGCTTCGTTACAGGTTTGGCAGAGGATTGGTTTTGTGCTTCAGGAGACTTTCTTCACGCTCAGTGTTTTCAGGATGTGTTGCATGAGTTTGAGGGGTTTAGCCTGCTTTTGATCTTGTCGACGGCTTGGACAATTTAGAAAGCTAGGTGTAGAGCTTTGTTTGCTGGTCTGAACCTTGAGGTCTTTAAGGTGGTGTGTGAGACTCGATCCCTGTGAGTGCTGGTTACGTTGTTCATGTGATCTTCACCGCTCGACGCCCCCCTGCGATGCAATGTTAGGTACTTTGATATTTGGCTTTTCTAGGTGTGCGGGTGTTGGTGATAGCCGTCGTGCGAAGTTGTTGGAAATCCTTCGGGGTTTGACGTTGTGTTGGGAGCATGGCTATATGAGTGTGGAGTTATACACACACTCTATTCTTGTGTTGGGGGTTTTGACTTTGAATCATCCTTTGTTTCATCAGTATGCGTGCATAATTAGTAGCATTAAGTGTCTTCTTCGTCGGAGTTGGGCTGTCCATTGTCATCACTTGCTTCGTGAAGGAAATGTTGTTGCTGATTATTTGGCTAAGCTTGGAGCTTCTACTACGACCGCTAGTGGTTTTTGGGATTCTCCTTTGGCAGGTGTCACGTCTTTATTGCACGTTGATGCCCTTGGTGTCACCTTTTTGAGGCAGTAGTTTTTGTTCTGTTTTTTTCATTCTTTTGCTTCTTTTATCAAAAACAAAACTAGTATATATATTTTTTTGGTACATCGGAAACATAAATTGCACCCGTCAAGAATCGATGTCTGGACCTCCCCCTACCCAACCCATATGTCCCTCAGCTCCTACCACTTGAACTATCATACGGAAAAAAAAAAACTAATCATATGGCTTAGTATATTTGAATATGTTATTAATTTTCACTACGTATTAATTAATTAATTAAATTTTTCAACATTTATGATAAAAACAATCAACAAATAGTAAACATCATATCGTAGGGCTTAGACCCTTTTGGGTAGGATGTTAACCTCCTTTAACTTTCTAGTGAAAGATTTGTTTTGAAGTTTATTCACATTGTCGATGTCTAAACTCAAGTTTAGGATGGACGTAGGTTTGATCATTAATTATGATATAAATGAAAATAAAGTCTTTATATATATTAATATTTTTGAGATATATTCTATCTAGACTAGATTTGGTCCAAGTTTTCTCAAAAGCCGTATATATGTTTTTGGTATTGTCTTTCATGACTCTTGAGAGACTGTTTGTAGGCCATAATTTAACTTGGAAGTGAAGAAAGTGGAGACACAACCATGACCACTCTCAAAATATTGCTTTTTAAGAGTCTACCACTCTACCCCACACAAAAATTGCTTTTGACGAGACTTGTATATTTATAACTTAAAAGAAAAAGGTTCCATGTACATACATTTTTTTTCAGACATACAATTGAATTGACACCAACAATATAATTCGGACTCACACCAACAGTATAATGATACAATTAAACAAACTCATGCTCAACAATACAACAGTTTATCAAATCTGTTGCAAAAAATAGATCCAAGTCTTCCCTATCTCCATCCTTCAACACCTGTAGGCTGTAGCATAATGCAATTGCCCTTCCCATACTGAAAAGCCAAAATGCATTAATAGGAAGCATAAGGGTGCATCAATCCATAAACAACAATGAATCAAAACTGGTATAGAATGAATAAATCCTAAATTTTGTATACTACAACCTGATACCAACTAAAAAAATAAAAATCCAACAATGAGTATAATTCAAACTCACACCAACAGTATAATGCTACAATTAAAGAAACCCACCTCAACAATACAACAATTCATCAAATCTGTTGCCAAAAATAGTTTCAAGTCTTCACTATCTCAGTCCTTCAACGCTTGTAGCATACTACAATTGCCCTTCCCAAACTGCACTAGATTTATGCATCTAACTGTGGGAAGATTTGGTAGAGGTTAGGAGGACGGAGGGGGATGGATTGTGGTGTGTTGTGGGCGACTTTAATGCTGTTAGGAGAAGCGACGAAAGAGTAGGACAGAATGTTGGGGGGCTCAGAGGGGAACAAAGATTAGGGAGTTTAATGATTTTATTGAGGCTATGGAATTGATTAATATTCCAATGGTAAATAGAAAGTTCACTTGGTATAGGAGTGGGAGTAGTGCAAGGAGTAGGATAGATAAGGCATTAGTCTCTGTAGAATGGCAGGATAAGTGGCCAAATTGTGCACATGTTCTTAAGCATTCGGAGGTGGATTGGGGCCCGAAACCATTCAGGATCTTGGATTGCTGGTCTAGGGATCCACGGTTTGTCAAGATGGTGGGGGAAAAGTGGAATGAGGGAGGAGTTAGTGGGTGGGGTGGCTGAGGGGCTGAGGGGATTGATGAGAGAGGCTGTGAGTAAAAATCTTTTTTCTGGGTTCAAGGTGGGTAAAAATAACTTGGAGATATCACACATTCAGTTTGCAGACGGTACTTTATTAATCGGGGAGATGGTGGTGGAAAATGTGTACACAATCAAAGGCATTTTGAGGTGGTTTGAGTTGATATCCGGGTTGAAAGTTAATTTCTTCAAGAGTAAGTTAGCAGGCATCGCAGTGAATGAAGAGATGACAAACCAGTTTGCTGCTCTGTTAAATTGTAAAGTTATGACTGTCCCTTTTGTATATTTGGGAATTGAGGTGGGAGCGAATCCTAGGAGGGCGTGTACATGGGAACCGGTGTTGCAGAGGTTGCAGAAGCGTTTGACCCCTTGGAAGATGAAGCATCTCTCCTTTGGTGGCCGTCTCTGTCTCTTAAACTCGCGCTATTTTCTTTGGGGAGGGGATGGGGAGGAGAGGAGAATAGCTTGGGTTAATTGGGATACGGTTTGCAAACCTAAGGAGCAAGGTGGGCTGGGGGTGAAAGATATAGTAGTTTTTAATAGGGCCTTGCTATGTAAATGGAGGTGGCGTGTGATAAATGATGGGGACAGTTTATGGGGGCGGGTCTTGCGGTCTAAGTATGGGGAAGGAGTTCGGGTGAGTGAGGGGAATAGTTGGAGGAAAGGGTCTAGGTGGTGGAAGGACTTAGGGAAAGTTGGGGTGTGTCAGGATAAAGGAGAGTGGTTCAGTGGGAATGTGCAGAGAGTGGTTGGAGATGGGAAATTGGTGAGCTTTTGGGATGAGTGTTGGGTAGGAGATGTGAAGTTAAAACGGAAATTTAAAAGACTATTTGAACTGTCTGAACAGAGGGATTCGGTGGTGGGGGTGTGGGGGAGTGGGAGGGTGAGAGGTGGAATTGGAAGTTTAGGTGGAGAAGGGATTTGTTTGAAAGAGAGAAACAATTGTTGGAGGTTTTTATGCAGGAAATCTCAGCGGTTCAAATCTTGAAGGATAAGCAAGATGGTTGGAGCTGGGCTGGTGATCTAGCGACTGGTTATACTGTTAAATCAGCATATCTGGCCCAGCTTCCGACATCGAATGATTCTGCTTTTTTCAAGACCATTTGGAGAAGCATGGTTCCATCTAAAGTGATAGGACTGGCGTGGAAAATTGCCCACGGGAGGCTGCCGACACTTGATAATCTCTTGAAGAGGGGAGTGGATCTTGGCGACAACAATGACGGCCAGTGTTTCTTCTGTTCTCAGCATATATAAGAGGTAGCCCATCTGTTTTTTAGCTGTGGCTTCACATATAAGGTTTGGATGGGGTGTTATGAGTGGTTGAGTGTGGAGACTGTACTGCATAAAGCTTATGACACTAATTTTTTCCATCATGAGCATTGGGGCAAAAATAAAAAACAAAGACTAGCTTGGAGAAGCATTTGGCTGGCCGTTCTTTGGTGCATTTAGGATCAGCGAAATGCTGTTGTTTTTAGTGGAGAACAAGTACGCTTGGAGAAGGTTGTGGATATGATCAAACTAACATCATGGCTCTGGTTAAAATCCATTATGCAGGGCTTTTGTGCATCTTTTTATGCTTGGGACAAGGAACCTTGGGTGTGTTTGTATGGTTTATAGGACAGTGGGGATGCATATTTTATGTCATTGTAAGATACTTTGCTTGGTGGCAACCCCTAATAGTGTTACTCTTCTTTGCATTTTACTTCCTGTGGTGTAATTCTTAGTTGTTCTTTTTTGTTCACTTTTTCTGTAATTGGGTTGGGGCACCCCTTGTGCTCCCTTTCAATTCATTTTGGCTTTTTAAAAAAAAAAATCAATCACCCACCAAGCTCATAGAATGAGAACCTAAAATTTTGTGCCAAATATTTCAGCCAAAAAGTGGTGACAATTGTGTTGTGGATCATTTAGCCAAAGAGGCTTTGTATGTTTTTAATTATGTTTGAGTTATAAGGAGGTTTCTCATGACCTTTGGAACTTGGTTCACCAGGATGTAGTGGCCTCTAGGCCACTTTCCTTTTATTAATTGATTTTATTGTTCCTTTGTTATGGTTGTCTGCATTTTAGCTAATGTATGTGTGTGCCAAGATGTGGGACACGATGTTGTAACATCGTGCTGTGACATGTGTCCAGTGTCCCTGAGAACGTGTTGTGTGTTTGGCTGATTTAATTGTGAAGCTTTGGATTGATTTCGTGATAATCAAGTTAGGGTTTTTGAAGAAGCTTTTATGTGTTATCTAGAATATATTATAGTGGAATCAAATCTGCTGAAGAAGATTTGATTTGTTTAAAATGTGAAAGTTGTTATCTTTTGTTCAAATCTTATTTGATAAGATTTGTTACTGGTTTAAAATATTTGTTCCACATATGTTTTGTGGACTCTATTTTCGTGCAACTCCATTGAAGATCAAGACTTGAAGAACGGCTATTTAAAGAGGCTTAATCCTAGTTGCTAAGTGTACGTTTTACACCGTTTGGTGATGTTTTTAGGGTTTGTGGTTGTGAGTCCTTATTGTGTTATTTGTACACCATCTACTGCCTCCATTGATAATCATATGACATAGAATTGGTTTGTTTAGTTGAGTTATAATCCCTTCATCTTTATCTTGTTGTTTATTGTTTCAATCATTGTGGTAGTGATTGTGTGTGAGAAAGTGAGAGTGGGTTCTCATACTTAGGGGGAGACCTAAGTAATAAACCACATGTATGAATATGTAGAAATGCAGTGAAAAGGGGTAGTTCAATTAAGACCTTTTTGTACTTGATTCTCTATAATAATGGATTATCTTTCTCAAGCTAGAGCCCTCCAGATATAGGTGATGTTGCACCGAATTGAGTTACCAATTCTATGTGTTCTTCTTTATTATTTTGCTGGTTTAATACTGTGTTGAACTTGTGATTTATCTGATGTACGTTATGCAAGATGTCTTAGACATTTGGTATAACATATGTCCTGTGTGTGAACCAGAATTTCAGATTTCATACTCCGTATTTCCCTAAAGTTTATGTTTCTTTAATTATTATTTTTTTAACAAAAACACGCTTATTCATCGATTGAATATTCTATCATTTTCCACTATCTCCCAAATATTAATGATGCATAGAAATTAAGAAATTTAGATTGTGTTGAATAATTTTGAAAAATTAATACAAAATTGAGAACAATTTTAATTAAGAAATTTAGATTGTGTTGAATAATTTTGAAAAATTAATACAAAATTGAGAACAATTTTAATGCTATTACCTGAATTAATTAAAAAAATTTAGTGGTGTAAAGTAGTTGTTTGAATATTATTAATTATTAAACAATAGAGGGAATATGTAATCCAAATGTTTGAAATCCCACATGAACACTGAAGTATGTACTTCGAATATTCACTGCACTGAATTAATATTTTTTTTGAACTTGCACTGAATTAATATGAGTACTTGTTTATTTGGATCCACATTGACATTGTGTTGGCCCAAGATATTTGGCCCAAAATGCATGAGGCAGTCGAAAATAGACCAAAGGAAAGAAAAAACGCCAAGTTAAAGAGGTAGTCGAATTCGACAAAGGAGCATTGGTAACCGTTGCTACAAACACGGGCACATTTAACACGTGCAACATTGACTGAGTCAGTTTCTCACCACGATGGCTGAGTACGTGGCCAATAAGCGGTTGAAGCAGTTGAAGAACACGATCTCCACCACTATGCAGGGAACTTCCAGGGCAAGCATCAGATCGTGGGGGGGGGGAATCAAACCCACTAACCCATCCAAAAGGAAGAAAACCGCCAAAGACATGCGGAACATGAAGCTCTATAAATAGGAGAATCCAATTCAAAAAAGGGGTTCCCAACTCAGCTCTAAAAATCACTAAAAAAGCTCTCATGTCCGCATCAAAGAGACTCAACGAGCCTAACGTGATCATGGAGGAGTACGTTGACGAACCAGCCATTAACGATTCCCGCACTTAGATTTTCGAATTTGTTGTTGTTACTGCTTTTGTTGGATTTGTTGTCGAATTTATCAATTTGACTTTGTGTAAGGCTTTTCAATTAGTGAATTTTACCTTCAATCATTTTTTATTGTCTTGCGTTTTGTCTTCGAATCTTTACTTCTTTTTATCCCTCGACACACGGCTGTCGAAAAACCCAATTTCACACGCGCTTTGGCAAGACGTTTTCCCAAAAGAACCCTTAATTCGCAAAACTCTTAAACTTTTTCCAGTCGAACTTGGAAGATTTTTGTTTACCAAATATCACGGCAAACAAATTGGCACGCCCGGTGGGACCGTTTTTGTGAAAACCAAGTTTTACAGAAGCGTTTTGTGTGAAGTTTTATTGTTTGCGCTGCTTGTTTTGCTGCTTGTTTACTTGCGTGAGTTAGCTAATGCACTTGAGAAACGGCAGGACGGTAAGTATGGCGAATAATCGAGGTAAAACCTCCCCGCAGGGATCCAATGTGGTGAATCAAAATAGCCCTGGTGGGAGCAGTAGTAACAATGAGGAGGAGTTGCCTCCTGGGACGAATCTTTGCGTCATATCACCACCCCAGGGTGTAATGATGTCAGCCATGGCTGAGATACCTATCTCTACCACTGTTCAGGCCGTCACAATGCCAACTGTGACGAGGGGAGTGGCCAACGTGGCCCAAGCATCCTTTATGCCAAACCTTCCTCCCCCTGCGAGAGATATGCCCTTTGGCATGCCTACATCGTTGATGCATGGCTTGCAGGGCAATTATTCGACGTTCTCCAAGAATGTGCCCCCTTTTGGGATGCCTCCATTCGGGGCAAATGGCACAATGATGAATTTAGGAAATCGAGTGAGCCCTCCCGGCTTCGCCACGGGGCAAAGTTCGCAAATGTACCTGCCCACGGGTATGAACTCCGGGTCAGGCTATCAGGCAGCGGTTCGACGATAGCCAGCACGAGATGGTTAACATGTTATCTCGACAGATGGGGGAGATCTTCAACCCCTTGATCCAGAACACAAATGCCAATAACCAAGAGTTAGCCCATCAGATGGGGCGTCTGGCAACAGCGTTAGGAGCACAAAACGAGATAGCACCTCTGCCGAGAATTGAACCAATTCCACCAGTCGCAATCCCAGCTCGCAGGCCCGTACAACCCTACCAACACGTAGGACAAAAACCTTTATTCGAAGAAAATGAAGGGGGACAACCAGGGCCGCAGAACGTATACATGGTAAATAGGGATGAACACGCTGATGGAGTGTTGGAAAGAATTCGACACCAAAATGCTGGGGGGCAACAAAACGTTGCTGCTGTGGTCGAACAATTGCTAAATTAGCACGGTTTTAATGTAGGTTTTGCTAACAGACCCCATTTTATTTCAGCCTTCACTGAAGAGGTTCTCGAAGCGGAACTCCCTAGAGGTTGGAAAGTCCCAAAGTTCACTAAGTTCTCTGGGGACTCAGGGGAGTCTACTGTGGAACACGTGGCGAGATACCAGATTGAGGCTGGAGACCTGGTTCACATGGTTCACAACCCTTGCTCCTAGGTCAGTCCACACTTGGACACAATTGGAAAGGATTTTCCATGAGCAGTTCTTTAGAGGGGAGTGCAAAGTGAGTCTAAAGGATCTGGCCAGCGTCAAAAGAAAGAATGTCGAATCTATTGATGACTATCTGAATAGATTCAGGATGTTAAAATCTCGATGTTTTACTCATGTCCCAGAACATGAATTGGTTGTTTTGGCCGCAGGTGGTTTAGAGTATTCGATTAGGAAGAAACTCGACACGCAGTATATTCGAGATATGTCTCAACTCCCTGATAGAGTAAGGCATGTCGAATTACTCAAAGCGGAGAAATTCGAGATATGTCTCAAAACGATGAAAGAGCTAAGACAACTCACAAATGGCCTAAAAAAGAGAAAGTGGCCTACATAGATACAGAGTTGGTGTGTCCAACACAGTACACATGCCACGAGGTCACCCCCGAAGTCGACATTAATGACATTAATCTAGCTGAGCTCCAGCCAGGAGATCCTTATGTGTGCAAGGCATTAAAGTCTTATGAAAACAAGTTGGGAGAAGAATCTCCCAAAGACAGTATTCCTACTGTCAAAACTTATACTTTTGATGTGACCAAATGTGATGCAATTTATGACATACTTGTCTCTGATGGTTTAATTGTGGTCCCTAAAGACCAAAAACTGCCTTCTCCTGAACAAAAGAAAGGCAAAAAATATTGTAAGTATCAAAACTTTTTTGGCCACTAGACCTCACAGTGTGTTCGTTTCAGGGACCTTGTTCAAGGAGCACTGGATTCTGGCAGGCTCAAATATGGCGAAAATACTAAAGGCCAGGCGAAAGTCGACTCAGATCCACTCTAGAAAGCTGAAGCCAATTACGTGGAGCCCCTCCACATTTGCATGGTAGATATCACTGAGAAGCTCGACTCAGGCTTGATTCTGGAAGAAGCAGAAACAAAAGAAGTGGCAGTCGAAGCACCAGTTGAAGAAGTTAGCTTAGAAGAGGTTTACCCCAAAGCTGGAGAAACTCTTGTCGAGTTCTTGTCTCAAAGCCAAGATGGAGAAAAGGAAGTCATGCTGTGCCCTAGATGCAGCGCTGTTTTCGACAAGTCAGCAGCCAAGGCTTACCAAGACTCTGAAATGAAGAGGCATTATCAACAAAAAGCGTATGTGGCCAGAAGATTGACTTTCCCTCATGAAGAGATCGCCACCCATATGGATCAAGATCGAAAGGGGAAGAGCAAAACCTATCTCCCCAATGCTGAGGTGCCAAAAAACCAATGGTTCCGGTCAGCACCACCTAAACCAAAGCCAAGGCAGAAGTGGCAGAAAATCGACTTGGGCCAAGGATCTTCATACGTTAACAATTCTCAGGTGTCAAGAAACTACTCTTATGGCTCGAGGAACTACTATGGGCCAGAGCAGATGACCAGGACCCAATTCCGACGCTTTTTAAGGAAAAGAAAGGCGGAGCGATAAAGGGGTGGCAAATTTCGATCCCTGTGGGATATCAAGCCTGCAGATGCCTCAGAGAACAAGTCAAGCGTGGCATCCATCATCAATCATCTGGACCAAGCCATCAAGCAAGGAGTGACCCTGCCAAACTCCAATCAAGAGAAGGTAAAGGTAGCTGCTAGAGATGAAGATGAAGATGAAGACATGCTAGAGGACTTCGACGAAAGTGATGGGGAAGACCTCAACATCATCTGCATAGTGTCCATACTCCCTGCCGATTTCGACCGAGTATCCGAGGTCATTGAAGGCGACGAAGATTACTATGTCGAGGAAGAGGCTGACGATAACCTTTTATGCTATTATGTCATGCAGAGGGGAGCTGTTGAAGATGACAGGACCATTTTCCAGAGGCCTTTGGAGCATATGAAGAGTCACTTGAAGCCCTTGTTTGTGTGGGCCAAAGTGGAAGACAAAGGGGTCAATAAGATACTTGTCGACGGTGGTGCTGCTATCAACCTAATGCCCAGGTTCATGATGAAGAGGTTGGGCAAGACAGAGGCAGATTTGATTCCCCACGACATGGTCCTATCAGACTATGAAGGCAAGACCAGCACCTCCATGGGTGCGATCATGCTGAATATAACAGTGGGGACAGTAAGTAGATCGACCTTGTTCATTGTTGTGCCTTCAAAGGCCAACTACAACCTTTTATTAGGCAGAGAGTGGATCCATGGAGTAGGGGCAGTGCCTTCTACCCTACATCAGAGAATCTCCATATGGAAAGCAGATGGAGTTGTCGAGAATGTGCAAGCTGACCAAAGTTACTATTTGGCGGAAGCAGGCTATGTCGACAAGAAGAATTTTGAGAAGAGTTTGGCTACAATTGCTCCACTTGACACAGTGGTCAATCAGTATTTCACCCTTACTCAGAGTACTCAGTGACACTAGACCCAATTCGAGGATTGCACCTCAATGAATCATGCAAGGTGGATGCTATGAGTGGATGGCATAGTGACGAGGAAGAAGTTGCTACTAAAGAAGTGGCAAGTGATGAGGCTGCCACCAATGTGGCAACACAGCACAATGATGATTAATTCGAGCTTGGCTCGGATTTCGGCTTACGCGGCCGAAAACAGGATGAAAACGGCTCTAGAGGCTGACAAAATGGCTAAAAATATGGCCATGAAAGGAAAGTTTAAAGTTACTGTTTCACCTGTCGAGATGCTATCTCGGAAGGAAAAGGATAGTGCATGTGGAAACGAGCCAAGCGAAGAGGCCAAAGAGGACATGTGTGATTTGAGGATGGATTGCATTTATGATGATGGTCCGTTGGGGTTCGAAAAACCTTTAGTGGACGCCACGAAAATGGAGGCTCAGGACCCTTTAGAGGAAGTGGATTTGGGAGATGGATCGAAAAAAAAAACCAACCTATATAAGTTCCTTGATCGACCCAGAGCTTAAAGGCAGGATGATAGAGTTGTTGAAAGAATTCAAAGATTGTTTCGCTTGGGATTACGATGAGATGCCTGGTTTGAGTCGAGACTTGGTAGAATTACAACTACCAATCAAAGAGGACAGAAAGCCAGTAAAGCAACTGCCCAGGAGATTCCACCCAGACGTTCTAGCAAAGATCAAGGAGGAAATCGAAAGATTGTTGCAGTGTAAGTTCATCAGAGCGGCCAAATATGTTGAATGGCTAGCCAATGTAGTCCCAGTAATCAAGAAGAATTGTAAGATGAGGGTCTGCATAGATTTCCGAGATCTGAACGCTGCAACACCCAAGGATGAATATCACATGCCCATAGCCAAAATGATGGTAGATTCAGCAGCAGGCCATGAATACTTAAGTCTTTTAGATGGATATTCTGGCTACAACCAGATTTTTATTGCCAAGGAGGATGTGTCGAAAACAGCAGTTCGATGTCCTGGTGCCTTAGGGACATATGAGTGGGTGGTCATGCCATTTGGTTTGAAAAACGCTGGAGCGACCTACCAGAGGGTAATGAATACTATTTTCCATGACTTTATTGAAACTTTTATGCAGGTTTACATTGATGACATAGTGGTCAAGTCCCCCTCTAGGGATGAACACTTGTCACACTTAAGGAAGTCATTCGAAAAAATGAGGATACATGGCCTAAAAATGAACCCTCTTAAATGTGCATTTGGTGTGATTGCAGGTGACTTTTTGGGTTTTGTGGTGCACAAGAAAGGCATCGAAATCAACAAGAACAAGGCCAAAGTCATTCTCGACACAAGTCCACCAACTAGCAAGAAGCAGCTGCAGTCGCTTTTGGGCAAAGTCAATTTCCTCAGAAGGTTTATTGCTAACCTTAGTGATAAAAATAAGTTGTTCTCATCCCTTCTTCGACTAAAGAGGGAAGACATTTTTCGCTGGGAAGCAGAGCACCAAAAAGCATTCGATGAATTAAAAACTTATTTGGCAAACCCTCCTGTGATGATTCCTCCTATAAAAGGGAAGCCAATGAGGTTATATATTTCAGCTACGGATGAAACCATTGGCAGCATGTTGGCACAAGAAGACGAAGATGGCATCGAAAGAGCCATATTTTATTTAAGTCGTGTGTTAAACGATGCTGAAACCCGATACACTATGATCGAGAAACTGTGTTTGTGTTTGTACTTTTCTTGTACCAAGCTGAAATATTATATAAAGCCAATTGATGTAATGGTTTTTTCTCACTTTGATATAATAAAGCACATGTTATCCAAGCCTATTTTACATAGTCGAATTGGTAAATGGTCTTTAGCATTAACCGAATATTCACTCACTTATGCCCCTTTAAAGGCAATTAAGGGGCAAGCAGTAGCTGATTTCCTGGCAGATCACACTTTGCCTGAAGAGATAGCTTATGTAGGATTACAACCGTGGAAGTTGTTTTTCGACGGCTCAAGCCATAAGGAAGGATCAGGAATTGGTATGTTCATAGTGTCTCCGCAAGGCATCCCAACTAAATTCATGTTTCGGATTCGAGAAAGTTGCTCCAATAACGAAGCTGAATATGAGGCTTTAGTCTCAGGCCTCGAAATATTGTTGGCCTTGGGGGCAAAGAACGTCGAAGTTAAAGGCGACTCGGAATTGGTTGTAAAGCAACTTACTAAGGAATATAAATGCGTAAGTGAAAATTTGGCGAAATACTACGTAAAGGCCATGAGTTTCCTGGCCAATTTCGACCAAGCAGGAATTAGCTACATACCTAGGGTAAGCAATCAAGAAGCTAATGAGTTAGCAAAAATTGCTTCTGGGTACATGATAGATAAACTAAAATTGAAAGAGTTAATTAGGATCAAGGAAAAATTGAGTCCTTTGGATCTTGACGTTATGGCTATCGATAACCTTACCCCCAATGATTGGAGAAAGCCAATAGTCGAATACTTGCAGAACCCTGTAGGGTCAACTAACAGAAAAGTCATGTATAGGGCTCTAAGTTATACCATCATAGACAATGAATTGTTCAAAAAGAATGTCGACGACACGTTGTTGAAATGCTTAAGCGAGGACGACGCATTCATAGCTGTATCAGCTGCTCACGACGGCCTATGTGGCGCTCACCAAGCAGGGGCAAAGATGAAATGGATTCTATTTAGGTAAGGGATGTATTGGCCAACTATCATGAAAGATTGCATCGAATACGCAAGAGGCTGTCAAGATTGTCAGAAACATTCAGGAATCCAACATGTGCCAGCTAGCGAATCCAACATTCAAGCCATGGCCCTTTAGGGGATGGGCAATAGATTTAATTGGCGAGATTCACCCAGCCTCATCAAGGCAGCACAGGTATATCATTGTAGCAATTGACTATTTCACTAAATGGGTCGAAGCCATTCCACTACAGAGTGTGACGCAAGAAACAGTGATCGAATTCATACAGAATCACATTGTGTATCGTTTTGGATTGCCGGAGTCACTCACAACGGACCAAGGCACAGTGTTCGTAGGACGCAAAGTGGCAGACTTTGCAGAATCCTGGGGCATCAAGCTTCTAACCTCGACCCCCTACTATGCTCAGGCAAACGGCCAAGTAGAGGCTGCCAATAAAACTCTAATAAGCTTAATTAAAAAGCACGTGGGTCGAAAGCCAAAAAGCTGGCATGAGTCTTTCAGCCAACTCCTGTGGGCTTACAGGAATTCACCAAGGGAAGCGACAGGAACAACACCTTTTCGAATGGCTTATGGCCAAGAAGTCGTGCTACCCGCAGAAGTATATTTGCAATCGTGCAGAATTCAAAGACAAGAAGAAATTCCAAGTGAAGTTTATTGGAATATGATGCTAGACGAATTAGTAAATCTCGACGAAGAAAGGATCTTGGCGCTAGATGTCTTAACGAGGCAAAAGGATCGCATAGCTAAAGCATACAACAAGAAGGTTAGAAATCGATCTTTTGTCACAGGAGACTACGTATGGAAGGTTATTCTCCCAATGGATAAGAAAGATAGGGCCTACGGAAAATGGGCCCCCAATTGGGAAGGGTCATTTAAAGTCGAGAAAGCGCTATCTAATAATGCCTACATGATTAAAGAATTAAGCAATCAACGTCAATGCGTTATGATAAATGGCAAGTACCTAAAAGCATATAAGCCAATGTTGCATGAAATCAAAATCGAATAAAAGATAAGTGTCGAAATTGCCAAATTGGATTCATTAATCAAGAAGAACATTACAGATATGGCAAGATACAAAAGGAATTAAAAGCCTAGAACAGAAGACTGGCTTTATATCCGCCATATCTAGCTTGCATGGGTTCCAGTCGATCCACCAGCGCCGCCATCTGGCCCTCAAGTCGAGCCTTCTTTTGACGAGCAGCTAGGTCTTCAAGGGAAACCGCAGATATCTCGACAGTTAGTCGAACGAGACCTTCCGAGTCTTGCTGGCCCAAGGAGGCTTGAAGAAAATTGAATTTCTCCTTCAACTCATCTATCTGATATTCCTGGAAGAACACCATCACTGAAAGCTCCCTGAATTCTTCAAACAGAGGCTTGGCTTCCAAGAGTAGCCCTCGGAACTCCTAAAGAGGGATCTTAACGCGTGCAACGATAGGCCTTTGGAGCAGTTGATCAATGAGCCCTAAAAGCTCATCAAGGAGGGAAGAAGATTCATACAGACTTTGAAAAAGGTTATGTTGGAAAGCCATGTCTCTAATACGGCGAAGAATAAGTCTGCTATCCATAATCAAAGATGAAGGTTTTAGTAGCAGGAAGAAGATGAGAATGGAGAGAGGAGAAGTTACTGATGAGAAAAGGGTAAAAAACGGCTTTATTTATAATAGGAATGTAACAAACAGCCGCATTAATGCATGGCATGAAGTTGCCAAAGCGTTAACCAAACACGGTAAGCCACGTCAGCCACTACCGTGAGTGGAGGAAGTTCTTCAGTCGTTGAACAAGAACGTGGTAAAAGAGCGTCATAAATTACCCTATTTTCCAAGGAGGTTTGGAAGATGGAAAGTTAGATTATATGTCAAGCTAAATGGTATGAAACTCAGAAATACTACGCAGGAAATATTTTAACAAGGTAATGAGAAATCGACAATAAAAATTCAATCAGAAGGTAAATCATGTCGATATCATCAATACGAAATTCATTGTCAAACAAATTCATAAGGGTTGGGCATTACAACATTGGCAACAAAGGCCATACAGACACATGGCCACTACAAAGGCAATGAATAAAAAGTATGAGTCCTAAATCCTCGACTTGAAAGCTTCAAGTTGAACCCCGGCAGCAGCAATCCTGGCATCCAAGCTTTGCTTCACACTTTGCTCCGCTGCAACCTCCTTGGAGAGTTGAGATGTTGACAACATCACATTTGCATATTCAGCAGCTAGAGTGTTCAGTCGGGAATTCACAGCTGGACCTTCCTCGATCAGCATTGCTTTCTCCTTCTCGAGTCTTGCCATTTCCCTCTGAAGCTCATCCAGTCGAGCATCAACACTTGACAACTCAGCCGTTATAAGAGTTTTCCTAGCAGTCAGCTTGAGAATTTCATCTTTTGCAGGCAAGAGCCCATTGGTGTTAGAAGCCACTTGTGCCTTTTTGGTCTTGATGAGCTGCTCCACAGTAGTGGCCTTGTCAAGTGTGGCCAAGAGGTCAACCAAGAAAGTCTGAAGCTCGACAAGAGCATATGCCTGAACTTGGTCAAGTCGTTGGCCCAACAGGAAATTAAGCAGCTCTTTGACGTCATGGCCTGGTTGAGGGTTGGCCCGGACACTGTCGATGAAACCTCCGTCGAAGATCAACCCCTTCAGCTTACTTAAAGCTTCTTCAATCTGGCCAGCATTAACTACCCCGCTAGATTGAGCAGTCTCAGTAGTTTCAGTTTGACGTGGCGGAGAATCGAGATCCAGAGTGCCATCAAAGAAGCTCTGAAAAGTGGCGAGTGGATCTTTGACCAAAAGGGCATTAAGCCTCTCACCGGAAGTGTGGGAAGAAGCGGTTGTCTTGGAAGAAGTTGAGCCTCCTTTGGCATGAGGAGAAAGAAAAGCAACCCTAGCGTCCCGTTGAAGCTGCTGGGGAGAAGGTTCAGATTGTGTCGAGGCCAGAACATCAGCCTTTGGAGGAGGCATAACACCAATCACCCGGTCAGGCTGAATGATTGGGGTCACTTGACCTTCGCCACTCTGTACTTCGACATGTGGCACATTTTCTTCACGAACGGGGGAAGACACGTTCTGAGTATCCTGCGGAGGAAAATTAGAAAGATTATCTCGACATTCTTTGGTATAATAAGGTTCGCAACCAGGATGCTGCCAAGCGATTGGCTTCGAGTTAAAATAGAATGTCAACTTGTCCCACACAGGGTCCGACTCATTAGAGTCTAAACTCGAGCTCGAGGATTCCAAACTGCTCAATGAGCTAGACAGAACAACTGGTGGGGGATTAGAAGAAAACCATGTGGCTCGAGGCACAGCCATTTTAGACATGCCAACCCTCTGAAGAATAAAAGTGGAAATAGTTGAGAGGGAAGAAAAGAAAACAAATCAAGATAAGATGTGAATCACAATGATTTACCTTAGGAGCAGACTCTTTGAGAGGACTGGAACTCGTCGAACTCTTGGAGTGGCGAGAAGAGAAGCTGCCAGATTTATGACTAGACTACTTCCTGGAGGTCTCCTGGCCGAAGCCATCTCAACAGGAATAGGTGTAGTGTCTTGAAGAGGAGGGCTGGAAGCCTGCTGATCACCACCTTGATCATCACCTTGCTGAATCTCTTCATGTTGGCTAGCCGACTTGGCCGGGGAAGGATTGCTCACAGCAGACCCACCAGCACCTTTGGTCCTTTTCTGGCTTGCAGAAGTGGTAGGCGTGGCCCCTCGTTTTCGACTCTGAAATAAAAGGCAAAAGGTCACAAAGGGTATATATCGAAGAAAGATTGAAGTTCCACAGTTTAGATATTACCTTGGGCACTTTGAGCTTATCGGCCAGACTAACATCATCATCATCATCCTCAATCTCGATAGTAGCAGAAGTCACTCGGGGAGAGGCTTGAGGAGTTGGTCGAGGAATTGGCTCAGCTGCAAAAGAAAAGCAAAGAAAAGTTAAGCCATAAATATCACAAAGATGCCAGGTCGAAATGATTACCTTGACCAATAAGCGTTCTTATCGATATGTGGTTGAAGATTTCGACCGGCTAATGGAAAGGAAAATTCCATAAGTAACACTTAGTCCAGGTCACCCGCTTCCGAGGAGGCAATGCACTATGATAAAAGTTCTTGATACTTACGTGGTCAACCCATTTAGGAAGGACCACTGGAAAGGCCAAAGCATACTTACAAGTAGGCAATGGTGGGAATTTAAAGCCCGTTTTTCGAGTAATGAAAGAAAGACCATCCTCATCAGAAGAAATGATCAATCGAGTTTTCTTGGCTTTAGATTCCCACATTTGCCTTAGAACTTGAGCTGCTTTGGGAACAGTCTCTTGTAGTCGAGGACCCGGAAAGTATACTACACCGAAGAATTGCTGGAAGGCGTTGATCTCAGACGTATGCATACCTTTGGTCTTCTTAGGAACTTGTTTGTGCAAAAGAAAAACATTCGTTATGCGCTGGAAACAATCTTCAATCGGCATCGAAATGTCGCTCCAATAAGTAGACCTCCAAGCTTTAAACGCCTTGGTGACATAAAAGGATGAAGCAAAGTTAAAAGGGCTAAGGCCAATCAGCTCCTCATTGTAGTAGTTAATGGTAGTGTCGAAGGCACTACGTCTGGTGATGGGGCCAGGATAAAGGACAAGAGATTGGTCGAACAATGTGTTGGGCAAATCTTGACTCAGCCCAAATTGTCGAGAAACAAGCTGAGGATTATAGCCGCACAGAGTGAAGTCATTGCTGGCAAAATTGATAGTCAGCACCCTAGGGGATAGTATGGTTTGCCAGAGTTCGATTTGATGTTGAGAGAGGTCCTCTGAGCCAGGAAGGTTGGGGTAAGAATTCCTTAGCCACCGAGGGCCATAAGAAGGTTTGCTATATGGTGCAAAGCTAGAACGAAAGCGCTTCAGTTCAAAGAACATGGTGAAATACTTTTTGAAATCAGCTTCAAAAGTAGAAGCATCATAAGGAGGGGTTAGAGTTTCAAGCCTGTGAGCGTCGATCCTTGTGTTGGACACCACGGAGGGAGGTTTCTTGGCTGGAAGAAACGACTCGAAAACCGCATTCATCCAAAGCTGAAGCAACCATAATGGACCGGCTGCGTTCAGAGACACAACTTTGGGATCTCGAATATCGGCTATCGCTTCATTGATCATCTGATAAAGATTACCAAGCACAGGTCTAGCCATAGCAATTTTTCGACCCTCATGCAACAAGTTGGCCAAAGGAAGAAGTTTGGCTGGAATCCTCAGAGACTTGGTACATAATACATAGGCAGAAAGCCAATACAAGAGAAACGCGACATGCTCAGCATCAGAAACTTCACCGTCTTCGACATAGTGATCCTTAATGAATTTACTGAAAGCTACGTTGTCTGTCGAAATGGCGATGGGTTTTGTTGGGGCAGCAGAGGAATGATAATCATCACCCACAACCCAAAGGCCAGTGATGGCAGCAACGTCGAGAAGAGTGGGAGTGATCATGCCAAAAGGAACATGAAAGTTGTTGGTAGACCTTTCCCAAAAGAAAAGTGAGCTCAAGAGCATGGCAGGATTATAAGAGATCGGCGACCTCGACAACTGAATGAGATCGAAAATCCCAGTGACTTTTCAGTGCCCAGACTTACTTGCTTCCACCCTGTCGAGTCATTTCAAATAGGCTCCATCACCAGCAGTTGGATTGGGCGGGGCAGACCTAAAAGCCCTCTTGGGATCTTTCAGAAAGGGCAAACGGTAGGAAGGTCGAAATGCAAGAATAAGCTCTTCCCCACGAATACTGAGGTGAAATTGTTCGTAACCATCAGGAAGACTAGTAGACCTATCCTTCTTCGCCTTCTTCAAAGGACCTAAAATGGCACGCAGGGTACCATTAACAGAGATAGGGATGAGTACCTGAGATTTCCAGATAGCCCTCTTCTCCGCCTCATACGGTGGGTCTGGAATATGAACTCGTTTGGCTTCGTTCATCTCGAAAGCAGCGGCCAATGGAATGATGTTGTCAGAGTCGGAAGCCATGGAAGCAGTCAGAGAATGCACCAGAGAGAAAGGAAGAAGCAGAAACCAGTCGATTGAAGATGATCACAGGCAAAACCAGACGAAGCTTGGATGATTTAGAAGTCGTAAAGCTTGCAAAGAAGCAACAATGGCGTATTTATAGGCAAATGAAGAAACGGACGTGAAGCCGCATTACGTGATGGTGCATAAAAATTTGAAATCCAACGGTTATTTTATTATATAACCGCAGAACCCTAACATGTAGGCTAAAAAGGGGCCATGATTACCCTAGGGTAGAAACGGAGGATGGACAGACGAAGTCAGACGCTAAAGCTTCTGATTGGAGTAAAAGTCAGACGCTAGGATTTCTGATTGGACCTGAAGTCAGAAAGGCAGAGGTTGCAAACAACCGTCAGTTCCGTTCGAAATTCACGATCAAAAAATGCTTGATCCCTCCAAGGCCTGGTAGTCGATAATCAACATTTTTGGGGGGCATCTGTTGGCCCAAGATATTTGGCTCAAAACGCATGAGGCAGTCGAAAAAGGACCAAAGGAAAGAAAAAACACCAAGTTAAAGAGGTAGTCGAATTCGACAAAGGGACATTGGTAACCGTTGCTACAAACACGGGCACATTTAACACGTGCAACATTGACTGAGTCAGTTTCTCACCACGATGGCTGAGTACGTGGCCAATAAGCGGTTGAAGCAGTTGAAGAACACGATCTCCACAACTATGCAGGGAACTTCCGGGGCAAGTATCAGATCGTGGGGGGGGGGGAATCAGACCCAACCCATCCAAAAGGAAGAAAACCACCAAGGACATGCGGAACATGAAGCTCTATAAATAGGAGAATCCAATTCAAAAAAGGGGTTCCCAACTCAGCTCTAAAAATCACTAAAAAAGCTCTCATGTCCGCATCAAAGAGACTCAACGAGCCTAACGTGATCATGGAGGAGTACGTTGACGAACCAGCCATTTACGATTCCTGCACTTAGATTTTCGAATTTGCTGTTGTTACTGCTTTTGTTGGATTTGTTGTCGAATTTATCAATTTGACTTTGTGTAAGGCTTTTCAATTAGTGAATTTTACCTATAAGCATTTTTTATTGTTTTGCGTTTTGTCTTCGAATCTTTACTTCTTTTTATCCCTCGACACACAGCTGTCGAAAAACCCAATTTCACACGCGCTTTGGCAAGACGTTTTTCCAAAAGAACCCTTAATTCGCAAAACTCTTAAACTTTTTCTAGTCGAACTTGGAAGATGTTTGTTTACCAAATATCACGGTAAACACATTGCCAGAAGAATTTAACAATACAATTATAAAAGGGATCTGTTTTTACAAAATTATAGAGTCTCAATTATATGTTGTAAGTTAATCAAATTTGGAGTGACGAATGCACTCTGTCTGTAGACCAGTAATTGGGTATTTGGGTTACGTCTTTTGATTATAACCTGTGGCCCCTCTGCTTGCCAAAAATCATGAGCATATAAAGTCATCAATCACTTTATATTATAAAATAGAATAAAGTGTCCATCTAAATTGCACTTAATCCAAAACCAATCAACTTGATTCTCTTAAAGAAAAAGAGGGATTAAGTTTGTATACATTGTTTGATTAAAGAAAGTGACGTATTTCCTTACCCATGAAAAGTCACAGACATATTTTCATCGTATATATTCTTCGTAAATTTTGATCCTCATTTATTTTTCTTGGAACCACATACATCTCCAATCCAAAAAGCAAGATAAATTGTAATAAAAAAAAACAAGATAAATACCTAAATACTAAAGTTTTTAGGGGTTGTCTAAATGACCCATGATAAAGTTTGAGTTAAATAATTCATCATCCAATCACATTGAATATAAATGAGTTAGAAATAAATTAATCAATAAAATATAGAAACTCCAACTCACTTATCTCCAATGTAATTGAATGATGAGTTATTTAACTCAAACTTTATAATGGGTCATTTAGACAACCCCGGTTTTTATGGCGGTTTAAACTTCCAGAATGTGAAAACTAAAGCATTATTAGGAATTTTCCTGTGAACTTTTTTGGACGGATTTACATGTGAGTTTTTCTGCAAATTAAAGCGTTTTTACTTCAAACCCGTAGGAAACTTTGTTGAAAATTCTGCAAGAAAAAATTATAGGTAAATCTACAAAAAGTTTGAATCTAAATCCGCTAGAAAGCCACGGTGTAAATAGTATTTGCCCAATAATATATGTTAATTAGCATTATTTATTGTCAATCAATAGAGTTACACGTTATAAAATATACATTTTTCATTTTTTAATAGTGCATCATAATTAGACTTTCATGCATGAAGAAAATCCTTAATTAAACTTCCATCTAAAAAGAAAGCTAGAGAGAACATTATATTGTGCTTGCTTGACCAATATTGATTCTCGCTTTTGGTTATGTTCCATATGTGTCAGTGTAAACAAACACTCACAGTAGGTGTATTTATGTATCTATAACTTGCCACTAATCCCTTTGAGTGCGAACTAAAAAGCAAGTTTATTTAGTGATGTATCAATTTTTTAGTTGAAAAACTTTAATAAGACTATTCAAATGGACTCTAAATTTAAAAGGCCATGATATATAGATGCAAAAGGATGGTATTGCCCATGGACCATGGTTGATATAACATGTACTTCCAGGTTGGACTGGGACATAAGACCTTTTGCGTTTAGTACAAGCTTATGAGATCGATGCACTCATAGTCAAATATTACACGTTTTTGTCATTCGAGTTATATCTTCTTTATTTTCTTCTTCTTTTTTCCCTGGCAAGGTGTCATTTAATTTGCTAACTGCCGTAGCTATATAAAGATGAGATTGAATTATGAGGCAATATCGATTCTGACACTGAGAAACTGTAATGCTAGCTATCTTTAGTCTTCACCTCAAAATTAATTTGGACTGGGAAATGATTTGATGAACAAGCTGCTACATAAGAAACTCATACAAAAATAAAAACAAAAATGGCTAGGATATATATATTTTACATAAATAAAATTATAATTGATCATATTAACCTTATGGCTTTGAAAAAATCAACAATATTTTCCAAAACCACTCCTATTTTTTCCAAAAATACCCCCACCGTTTATCTTCATCTAGCTACTTTTAATGATTTACATATATAGATATATAACTTAGACAAGTTCCTTGTCTTAGAATTTTAACCGAGATCATATATATTTGTGATTAATTTACTTGCTTAATCAAGGTGGGTTTTATTCTGTCAAATTGCAATTCCATGCAGTGGAGAAAGAAGGTTGCAATTGTTGCAAAACCAAAATTTGGGCATATTCGGAAATTCGTTCCTGGAGCACGGTTCGCTCAGACCGGAGCCATTCGTTTTCGGTTCGCACGCGGTTAAGGTGATACAAGATGAACTGCAACCGGTTGTTCAGTTCCCGGTTTTCCATCCTACACTTGTTCAACTGGTTCCGAAGGTTCTCTAGGTGCCTCTGCTTACGCACACGCGACCTACGCGCCGATTCCCGGTTCGATATCATGCGCCGCCGCTTCCGCTCGTCGATTACCGGCTCAGCACTCTGGTCCGGTTCGTCCGGGTCCGGTTTACGTTTCTCATGGGTTAGGATCGGTCCGCCAGAACCGGAACTTGAAGTTACCGGTTTGGGTTCAGTACTGGGTTTGAGGTAATCGGATAAGGGGTCATCGTGGCAGTCCCACGGCGGCGTGAAACCGCCGGCGAAGGCGGAGAATGGGTTGCTGAGAAGAGGGTCGGAGGGAAGAATGGCGGAAAGCATGATGGGGACAGAGGGACGGAATTTTTGGAAATTAGAGGGGTAAGAAGGAGAATTGGGGAAAAGGGAAGAAATGCAGTGTAAGGTGCCCTTATTTATAACGGGTGAGTGGGGGTAAAACTATGTAAATAACGTGGTATAGTAGGGGTGTTTTTGTCGAAATAAGGGTTACAGTGCATGGCTTTTGAGTCATTTGCCACTATGGTTGTGGGGCCAATGGTCACGTTAAACTTTTCAAGTTGTGTGGTTACACAGTTGGGTCCCTTATAAAGACTGGTTCCCATTTATTAAAGCTTAATCATGAAGGTAAAATGGAGATTGTCATAAATCAAGAGGATTAACAGGGATTTTTTGGTCCATTATTTTTTCGGAATTAGGTATCTACTCACATAAGTTTATTCCCTTACTCGTGTGAGTCTAAACGGGTTCCAAGCCTGAGAAAGTTTGTAGAAACGAAGGACATTATCTACAGAAAAGAAATGAGAAACAAGAAACCTAAGTTACAACTTGAATAGGCTTCCAAATTTTAAAATTCACTTAACTTTGAATGGACAAATATAATAGCAGCTTTGTGCAAATGACATTAAGATAAGGCTAAGAGCATCTCCATAGAAAGTTTGTAGAAACGAAGGACATTATCTACAGAAAAGAAATGAGAAACAAGAAACCTCAAGTTACAACTTGAATAGGCTTCCAAATTTTAAAATTCCCTTAACTTTGAATGGACAAATATAATAGCAGCTTTGTGCAAATGACATTAAGATAAGGCTAAGAGCATCTCCAATGGTAGTATCTAATGTTAAATACATACTCATATGAGTATCTATTATCATTGGAGTACATATTCAATTCCAACTTGGCAAAGATGAGTATGTGGGAATAGATACTCTACACTGGACTTGAAAAGTGAGCTTGTATTTATTACAAGCACTTATAATTAATTAAAATGAAGATAAATAATAAAATATACAAATGTGATGTTGATGGTGGGATCCATTATAGAAATTTTTAAGAGTTGTTGGGTTAGAGTAAAATGTTAGTAAAGGGTGTAGATGATATGACATTATGGGGAATTGTAAAAAATGAAGTGTAGATATTTTAATGAGTATGATGGATGTAGATGCTCTAAGGTATCTTCCTAGCCTAAATGAAGGAAGATGAGATCCATTCCAGAGGAGAGAACTGTGATGAGTTAATACAACACATGATTACATTAAGGCTTAATACATCAGAAGGCCCATGTAATTGTAAAGGGAATCAAATCCAGTGCCTAGAAATTTTTTGCATCAAATTGGGTCCCTAGGTTTTTAATTCAATTAAGGCCAAAGTGTATCTGATGTTGAAGTGGCTTCAATTTTAGCATACTCAGCTTTTCCACGTGACATTTTAATTTTTTTTTAATTGAAAAAATTCTAAAACTTAATTTTTTAAATCCATCTCATATATTAAAGCATAAATAAAAAATAAAAACTTAATAAAATCTCTAATGTAAATAAAAACCTAAATCTAATTAAAAAAACCTAATCTAATCTTAATCTGTATCTTCATCCTCTAATACAAAAAAACTTTAATTACTAAATTAAATTAAATCACTAATAAACTAATTCCTAATTAAATTCTTCACCCATCTTCTTCATCATTCATTCTTCATCTCCAGATCTGTAGGTTACCCTTTCAGTCCTAAAAAATTTCATCTTCTCCATCAACCTCCATCGTACCACTATCTTTTTCCCTCTCACCACCACCGCCGCCGTCGCCGCCACAACCACCACCAACGTCAGACCTACATCATCCTCCCCCTACTGCACCTTCTTCACCATACCCAAACCACCAGATACAGATCTAAATCCTCCTCCCCTCCCTCACCTCATACTCCTCCTCAACTACTCTAGGTCCCTCTCCGTCTCTGCTGGCCTTTGTCTCCCTCTCGATCTGGATCTCGTTTTGACGTTCCCTTCATCTTCATCTTTCATATCGGGGAGTGGCGGTTGATTTGCGGTTGTGGGTTGCGGTGGGGATGGGTTGAGGTTGGTGTGGTTTGCTGGTGTGAGTTCGGTGGGGGTGGTTATGGGTTGTGAAAAAAGGAAGGATTTTGAGAAGTGGGTTGAGGTTGGTGTGGTTTGCTTCAAGCTTTCACTTTTTCTCAGCTTTCCAGAAAACTCTATGTGGTCCTTCTTCCCACTTCTATCGGAAACTTAGATCTGAAAAAAGCTTTAAGGTTTTGGGTTTTTAAGGTGGGGGTTGTGATGGGTATAGTGGGTGGGGGTTCTGGAGTTTTTGTTTCTTTCTATATTTCTGGGTGTGAGAGTGAGAAGAAGAACTATATTTCTAGGTTTGAGAATTCTTTATGTTGGCAGCTGGTTTCTTCTTGGAAGGGAAGAAGAAAAGGTTGAATCACATCATAAGGAAAGGAAGAAGAAGATGAAGGTTGACTAAGAATCTGAGTTGTTTAGTCTTTTTCATTTCTAGTTTCTAGTTTTGTTTTGTTTTGCAAGGTTAGATTATTAGATTAGTTTATTAGTTAGATTATTAGATTGTTTAGTTAAAGATTATTAGATTAGGTAATTATTAAGTTTTTAAATTTTTTTTCTGATTAAATTATTGAGTTGGAATTAAAAATAATTTTTTATTATTTTTTTAATTAAAAAATAATAATAAAAGTCACGTGGAATTGATAATTGAGACAAAATTGAGGGCTGACACACTTTGACCTTAATTGAATTAAAAAAAATTCTAAGGACCCAAATTGATGCAAAAAATTTCTAGGCCCTGGATTTAATTCTCTTTATAATTACAGGGGTCTTCTGATGTATTAAGCCTTACATTAATGATGCAAGTGGGGAACTCAAAAAGCAGGCATTTTCGTCGCGCTTCCTCATTTTGCAAGTATCAGAGGGGTTGAAAGGGGATGACTAAGTTCTCAAAGTGTAAGCAATAGTGAACTTGGCCCAGGCGGAGCAATGCTAGAGGCGTGATATTATGTTATTAATTATGGTTAATTTAAAGTTAAATTATTATATTTTAAAATAGAAATTAAAAATTATTAATAAAATATAAAAAAATCAAAAAAATCCTTGTAAGAATTTTTTTAATGAAAAGATAAATTGCACTTCTGGGAATTAATCGTTAGACCTTCCTCTCACTCATATGTGTTCCGTCTCTTACCACCTGAGCTATCATACGGAGACTCATAATACATATTAAAACATAAAATTTATTTTTCATGATTATATTGTAGTTGATATTTATATTTTTAATTCCACTCATATTTACGTTCCTCTTCTTATTTAATTAATAATAATTCATAACATCTCTAATAAAAACTTACACCTATCATCTAAAATATGTTACTTTTGTTACAAATACACTTGGATTATTGTAGTCAAAGATCCGTCCAATAATAAAATAGGAGTATTTTTTATATATTTTTTTTTTCTAGCACTCATCTATAATAAAATAGTGGTTGGGGTTACGATGGACACACGCTTAGGAGTCATTAGGTTTGGGTTTGTGAGAGGAACACGCGCGTCCAATGATTAGGAGGTTTGATGACGCATTAATATTTGATATTTTTTAAAGTATGGATTTTGGACATTATATGTGCATGTCTAGATTAGTGTTATAGTGGAAATATAAAATTAGGGTTGCCAAAATTAAAATATCAATAATAAAGAATATGATATGCCCCAAATAACTATTTACCGCTCACATATATGTATGACAAGTAAAAACGATAAAATTAAAAAACTCATGAGATCATGGCAATACGATGATCTCTCCCTCGACACAAAGTGTTATCATAATTATTCTTCATAAGTCTTAGCTAAATTCTAATATTTACTAAAAAGTAATAAGAAGTAGCAAACCAAGTGATCAAAGCCGAGAGGCATAATGATAGTAGAGTCGGGATATCCCCTCCCTTCGAACTAGACGTGAAGGGCGGCGAAGGTTCCTTGGCTTATGTGAGTCTAAGCCCTCCAAGGTTCCTTATGCTCCTTTAAGTGTTACAACAACCATTTTTAAGAGATCAGTTAATATGGTGTGATATTTGTTTTAATACACACCATGTGAGATATTGTCCTTTCTAAGAAGAATAGTTGCCTGGTTGCGGGGCAACTCTCCTAGATTGGAATAACTATCTGAAAATAAAGAAAGATTAATTACTTTAGTAAGAAGAGTGAGTGAAAAAAGTCTTCTTTCTATGCTTCCTCCAGCATGAGCAAACCTTTTTGAAACTGGAGTTAGGAATGCGCGTAATTATATCACATCCCTAACTTGCACGTGTTAAGCATATGTCTAGCATTCGTTCTAAGCCAAGATCAAACTCTTCTTTTTGAGTATATATGAAAACTATGATTCAAATCAAGACTTACTGAAATCAAATTTCCTTTCTGTGCCATATA
Organism: Lotus japonicus; assembly: GCF_012489685.1. Taxonomy (NCBI): domain Eukaryota; kingdom Viridiplantae; phylum Streptophyta; class Magnoliopsida; order Fabales; family Fabaceae; genus Lotus; species Lotus japonicus. Next base: position 12,486,700 of record NC_080044.1, read on the forward strand.
TGCTAAGAATTAATAGACTTTTTCCCAGGGGTAATTGAGCCAGTTGTGTATGATTAGGCAGCCTTGCAGCTGCATAATGACTCTATTGCTAGTAAATTAGATAGACCAGTACCCCAACAACGTGAATAACTGATCTGGTCCTCAAGGGTATGACCTGCAATCCTCTTTACTCCAAGATGTATGATTCTTTTACCAATAATTGAGACCCAATTAATTAGGTATTTTAACTTATATTCATACTAATTTAATTTTCATTACCGATGGCCAAATATTTTTGTTTGCCGGTCTATATTCAATATTGGGATAAGCTTACGATTAATGTGAGTATTTCTAGTTGGATCGCCGGCTCAAATTAAAGCCATGAAACAAGTAAGTAGCTTGTAAATTAAAATTGAAATTATCACAATTCGCAGCTAATTAGAGGCATACTTTAGATAAAAGTATTCTAGAAGCTCTTATAGAAAGAAAACAATCTTGTAAATAATTGCAAGTCTGTTAAACAATTCTCTCTATAAGTTAAAAATTAATTTCTACACTTCAGCTTTCCAGAAACTTCCAAATGTAAAACCAAATAATGATCAAGACTTCTTCTCTTGGCAAAATAAAATACTTTCATGGAAATGGGAAAAAATATTCATGAAAAATCTGACATACTCCTTGTCATCTGACTTAAGAACTTGATAATAATTTTAGTAACTATTAGATGACATCACTTCCTCACCTAACTTGTATTTAAGCTCATATAAATTTATAAGAATTTTTCGATGATTAAGATACAAAGAAACCAAAATACTTTACCTTAGTTAAAAAAACTTGTGACCAGGCCATAAACATATAATATAACCCATCGCTGCACTAAGCTAGTTCTTCTTTAAATCGTGACACAATGGTGAAAGCTCATTTCTCATCAAACACTACAGGTGAGTGACGTACCCGGTTATCATTTTTTTAATCAAACATCAAATCCGTCATCATTTAAATTAAACACAAGTGATTTGGTTTGAGCTCAGGTCCAAACTCTGAGAGGGGCAATAATTCACGGTTTCTACAACAGTATGTATCTGTTTCATTTAAATAATGGCATCTGAATTATGTAATTTAGAAAAGGGTTAACTAGCATTCTAGCAAATGTAAATTGAGCGAAATTTGATTATATATTTTACAACAGGAATAATGTTAGAAAATCATCCATATATGTATTTTCAGAAATAGTTAAGTTTTGGTCTTCACCATAGCCGAGACTCTGACTATGTGTCTGGCAGATAACTTACAGGTGTGACACACCTACGTGCATAAATGGAGTTAATATAATAGAGCATCCAAGTGTAGTTTTTAATCAAAATAATATATAGATGGATAAATATATAATTAATTATTAATTAAAAAACAACAAAAACTCTCAACAAAATCTTCTTCACATTACGTTGCTATCAATATAATTCTTTCAGTTTCAAATAAAAAATATAATTCTTTCATTAATTGTAAATGTTAAATGAATGATTTTATATTATATGTGCGCATTAGATGTCGTATGTATGGTCGGACGCGTATTTGAGGCATACAATCATCGTGATAACAAAGCCTCTGGTATGCTAGGGGAATCTATAGGTTCCTAAAATAGCCATAGGAGTTTGGAGGAATCTTGCGAAAGAATAAACGTTAGCGCCAAAAAGCTGAGGAAAGAAAGAAGAAAAACTTAAAAGTAAATATACTCATGGTTAGATTTACTCAAGGTTGCTGCATTTGGATTGGTTATAAGCATGTATGTAAATTTATACTGGTCTAAATATTCGGTGCCCACTAGGGTGGACCATTTTATTTTTGGTCCACCGGTGCACCAGGGATATATTCGACTTTGCATCAAGGGTACTACAGACTTTATCCCTTTTTCTCCCTCTTCCTCCCACTTTCTTCACCCTCAGGCCTTTTTTTTTTTGTTCAAACACAGACCCTTCTTCATCAGACTTTATCCCACAAATTGATTGTTGCTTTCATGTTAAACCATGAAAACTTTACTTTATGGTAAGTCAAGTAAAGTGTTTGACTATGACAAGCTTCTCCCTCTTCCTCCGCTGCAGCGTTGCTCTCCCATCCTTCCTCTTTTCCCACTTGTGTTCCATCAAAACCACCATGGCTGTAGTTGGGAGAAAACTCAAAAATGAGACCCAGAAAATCAAAAGCTAGCACAGATATATCACCCTCTTCTCTTTAAAAGTCAAAATCAAAAGTGCCAAAAATCAAAAGATCACACAGATCTGTCTTCCATCCTTTCTTCTGATTCTTTTTCTTCTTCCATCTTCTCTTTGCTAGCACAGATCAATGCATGTCATGTCTATATTTTTTGTGGGTTTTAACTAAAAAAGGTTCAATCTTTCTTCTCCCTTGTTGTTGTTTCTGGGTTTTTGAGTTTTGTCTTTCTTGTTAAATGTCTTGCCTTTGTTTTTTCAACCAAGAAAGTTGATTTTTTCTTCTCTGGTTCATATTTCTGGGTTTTGTAAAAGGAAGACGGAAGTGTTGCAAATTAAAGAGGGTATGGAGGTGAAGGTGGGAAGGTAGAGGGTGCTGGAGAAGGAAACGCCGGTGAGGTTGAAGGTAGTAGTGATACGGCCGGCGATGGAGCAAGAAACGTCGAAGCTAGGAGAAGGATGTGACAGAGCTGGGAGAAGAAGAACCAGTAAGAGAGGAGGGGTTGTTTGTCAATTTATGTTTTTGCCCTTTTTCAATCCAACAAATCCTGACCATCTAATAAAATAATATTTCAAGATTCTCAGATCTAATGGTAGTTAGTCATAGTGCACCGGTGGACCAAAGAAAAAGTGGTCCACCCTAGTGGACACCTAAATATTCCATTTTTATATGCTACTCTTATTGATCGATATATATTATTATTATTATATAATCACGGACGAAAGCTTGATGCTTTCTTTCTTTTTTTCCATTTTATCTATCTTTGGTAACCACGATTCTTCTCATAATCTCATGACTTCTACTCTACCTTCATTTATCTCTCTACTCCTTTCCTTACCCATGAAAGGTCGCAGTAATTGATTCCTCACTTTCAATGTGGATATACATGATGAAAAAAGAAATCTCAGAAGATGGGGAAAGGGATACACGTACGGTATAGACGTTAACGATATTGAGAAGTGTTTTATATTAACTACGGATATACACCATCTCGTCACTATTATAAGAAAAAAAACATTTTAGATTCATTGAATAAATGATGTATCTAGTCATTATTATAAATTAGATACATCATTTATTAAATGAATTTAAAAACTTGTTTTTTGCTTGTAATAATGACCGGATCGAGATGTAATTAAGAATCAAGATGGTAGTTATTATTGGTGTCATCTCCACACTGTTCATAACACTTTTAAATTTATAAAATTTGAAACAACCTTAATATATATTTTTTCGGTCGCAACTTTCAAAGTGTGTCTGTTACGCACATTCAAAGTGCATCCGTTCCTCTCTAGAATTCCAAGCCTAGTCGAAAAGCTTATCATGGGATGCAAAATCCAGCAAACACAAAGATATTGATCATTGCAAAGTCACTTAACAATAGAATAGTAATCAGCACAATCAAATACCTTACCTCTGTACAATCCATAGAAACTGTCACATCCCCTACCTTAACTTTCTTCAGACATGATGGCTTATCGAGCTTATTAACCTCATCCACCTTAGCTGTGGTGAATGCCTCTACAAATCCACAAAACTATCACATCCTCTACCTTGACTTTCTTCAGAGGTGATGAGTTATTGGGCTTATCAACCTCCTCTAACTTAACTGAACTCATGGTAATAACTTCTACAATATGGAAAACATTGATAAAATATTTTGACTACAATCTGTTGTCAGTCTTAGGCTCTCAGCCAATCGTACTTTAAAGTGTGTTAGTAACGCAGTTTAAAATGTAGTAGTAACGCACTTTAAAATACGATATTGACACACTTTAAACTATGATACAGTCACACTTTAGAGTACGGTTGAAACACACTTTAAAGTGCGAACGTGACACGCTTTAAAATGTGTTTACTTGCATAATAAAAATGATGGTAAATGACGACGTCAACAGAGCATACTGAGCAGAGCAAGCTGGGCGACAGAGATTCATAAGATTCTGATGGGTGTGACAGAAAGTGGCATAGAAGAGGGAGGATGGCTAGTGGAGATGAGTATGGGTGGTGTGGGTGAGGGTAGAATGAGGAAGGAAAACGGAGGATGACAATTGACAAGTGGTGAGGCTCGGTGGTGGGAAGTTGAGGTGAGTATTTATATTAAGGGTATTTTGGTATTTTCGTCTCTTTAGGGTGACACCATTAGATATGGGGGTGACACCAATAACAACTTCCAATCAAGATAGCTTTTACATATGAGACTATGTACAATGGTTTTGTTTTTCAACACCCTCATTTTTCACCTTTTACACTCTACATCATCTTCCTCTCTTCCATCTAATAATTCAACACACATTCAACTTTTACTCACTACAATAATTTTGTTTCATAAAATTCAACACCCTACCCCACCACTTTTATTTCATATTCTTATTTTCTTTTATGTTTTTGTATTTGTGATTTTATATTAATAACAATTATCGATTGAAATTAAATTAAAATAATTAAGAGTTTAATTCTTTTTCTTTCTAGTTTAATAATTTATTTGAAATTTATATTCTTAATTAATTTTTTTTGCAAGTAATAAAGACGAGATATATGGATAGTCATTATTAAAACAAGTAAAATTACAAAAAACTTAAAATGCAATACAATACACTAAGCAAACAATCTATTTGGGTGTAGGGTTTCCGAATTGAGGGAACAGGTGCACTAGTACTCAAAGAGAAATTAAAGCTTCTAAAGCAGAATCTTAAACAGTGGAATCTAGAGGTTTTTGGTGATTTGAACCGAAGGAAGAAGGAGATAGTGGAGAAGTTGAATGATTTAGAGAAGAAGGCAGAGGAAAGCGACTTACAGGATGAGGATATCATTCTAAGACAACAATTGGGGGCTGACTTCTGGCAATGCTCACGGAGAATTGATTATCTTGCTTTCCAGAAATCCAGAATTAATTGGCTAAAGGAAGGTGACCAGAACTCTCGCTATTTTCATGCCATGATAAATGTCAGAAGAAGGTCGAATGCTATTCCTGGGCTTTGGGTGGCAGATTCGTGGGTTGATGAGCCGCACTCAGTAAAATCCCATGCAAAGGAATTTTTTGCAGAAAAGTTCAGAACTGTAGACATGGCGCGCCCAAAACTAGATGGAATTGCTTTCAAATCCTTATCAATTGAGTCTTCAAATTTCTTGGATGGTAATTTTTCTGTTGAGAAAATTAAAGATGCGGTTTGGAGCTGTGCGAATGACAAGAGCCCAGGGCCTGATGGAATCAATTTCAGGTTTTTAAAGTCCTTTTGGGGGTTACTTCGAGATGATTTTGTTAAAATGGCAGAGGATTTCCAAGAGTCAGGTGTGTGGCCCCGTGGATCGAATGCATCATTTATCGCTCTAATTCCTAAGGTAGCCTCTCCTCAAGGGTTAAATGAATTTCGTCCTATCTCTCTCATTAACTGCATGTATAAAGTCATCTCCAAGCTGCTGGCAAATAGACTTAGGACTGTTATTTCTTCTGTAATCAGTAACTGTCAATCTGCTTTCATGGGAGGGAGAAATTTGTTGGATGGTGTCTTGGTAGCAAATGAAGCAATTCATGAGGCTAAGAGGCGGAAGAAGCCTACTTTTGTGATGAAAGTTGATTTTGAAAAGGCATATGACACTGTGGACTGGGATTTTTTGATATATATGCTTAGAAGGTTGAATTTTGGAGCTAGATGGATCAAGTGGATTCATGGTTGTCTAAAATCTGCATCTGTTTCTGTTTTAGTAAACGGTAGCCCCTCTGAGGAATTTAGAATGGAAAAGGGTCTTAGACAGGGAGATCCTCTTGCTCCGTTTTTGTTTCTAATTGTTGCCGAAGGTTTAAGTGGTCTCTTGCGACAGGCAGTGGCGAAACAAAAATATTCTCCTTTCCGGTTGGAAGTGATGGATCTGTTGGCGTCTCACTTCTCCAATTTGCTGATGACACTATATTCATGGGGGAGGCCACAATGCAGAACGCCTTCGTTGTAAAAAGCATTTTGAGATGTTTCGAGTTAGTATCAGGGCTGAAGGTGAATTTCCAGAAAAGTAAGCTTGCGGGTATCTGTGTTGATCATATTTGGTTGGCAAGTGCTGCTTCTCTTTTGCAATGTCAACGAATGGAAATTCCCTTTATTTATCTTGGCTTACCTGTTGGTGGAAGTCCAAAGAGACTTTCTTTCTGGGAGTCGGTGCTTAATAAATTAAGAAGTAGACTCTCAAAGTGGAAACAACGTCATCTGTCTTTTGGGGGGCGACTGTGTCTGATAAAGGCAGTTTTATCATCTATCCCACTCTACTATCTTTCATTCTTTAGAATGCCCGCTGGAATCTTGTCACGCTGTAAGAGTATCTTATCTCGATTCTTGTGGGGTGGGAGTGACGGAGTGAGCAAAATTGCTTGGGTCAAATGGGAGAATATTTGTAAACCTGTTCGGGAAGGTGGTTTGGGGGTCAGAGATTGGAGAAAATTTAACTTTGCTCTTATCGGTAAGTGGAGGTGGCGGATGTTAAAGGAGAAGGAACAGTTTGTGGTGTCAAGTTCTAGAGGCCAAATATGGAGGACTTGTTAGAAACAGTGATTCCACTTGGTGGAAAGATCTACATTCTATTTGTGGAGATTCGAATTGGTTTAATAATGCAATATGCAGGCGTATCGGGGATGGTAGAGATATAAAATTCTGGTTGGATGATTGGGGTGGGGGTGGGTCGTTGAAATCTTTATTTCCGCGTCTGTTTCTTCTCTCGTCCCAGCAGAATGCTACAATTCATGACATGGGTGCTTGGGATGGGTCAAGCTGGCATTGGAATTTTCTTTGGTGTAGAGCTCTGTTGGATAGGGAGTTGCAATCAGTAGCGGATTTACATGACCGTCTACGTGGCTTTTCTCCTAAGGAGGGTCAAAGGGATTCATGGGTATGGATTAAGGAGAGTTCAGGCTGGTATACTGTTAGTTCTGCTTACGAGGATTTGCGTGGTATTGGTCAGGAAGTTGAAGGTGATGTTTTCAGCAAGCTTTGGAAATCTATAGCTCCTTCAAACTCAATTTCTTTGGCTTGGAGAGTCTTCCTTAAAAGAATCCAAACTAAGGATGCCCTGGCTAGAAGGAGTGCTCTGCCAGTCAATTCTGGAACGGACTGCGTCTTCTGCTTGAATGAATTGGAATCCTGTAATCACTTATTCTTTGGCTGTCCTATCAGTAGGAAGATCTGGATGAAAATTCTAAATTGGCTTGGGGTTCAATCAGTGCTGCAACTGGATCCTATCCCTCACTTCATGCAGTTCTGCGGGTTATTTACAGGAGGGTCAAAAGCTATGAGGGCTGTCTCAATGATTTGGGTTGCGTGTGTCCACACTATTTGGTCTTTCCGCAACTCTGTTATTTTCCGCAATGAGGTGTTCGAAGTGGATAGAGTTTTTGAATTTATTCGGTTTAAATCCTGGATTTGGTTGAAAGCTAGGGAAAGGAGCTTCAATTCTTCACACTATGAATGGACTGCAAATCCGACTTACTGTGTTAGTTTGTTGGTTTGATTGTGGGTGGCAGGCTCTCGTGGCAAGGCTTTGTGGAGATAGGATCTTGTTCTAATCTTAAGATAGAGTTGCTGCTATAATTTTATCTTATCTTTTGCTATTTTCTATCCTTGTTTTGATTTTTCCAGCTTGAATCTGATTACTTGCTGAACAATCTTATCTCTTTGTATTTGGGTTAGCACCTCTTGTGCTCTATTTAAATACAAATCTTGGCTTATCAAAAAAAAATTGGGTGTTAAAAGGGTTATTGTTGGGATCCATTTCACTAAAACGATATTTAGAGCTACAAACAAGAGTTTATTGGAGGCTAAATAGAAAAACTAGAGGGAAAAATGTCATTTTTTTCTGTGTCCAAATCAAATGAACCAAGTCTCTATTTATAGACAAAAAAAATTAATTTTGGTAAAAAATAAAATTAATTTACTATGAAATAATTGACCCAAAATAATTAGGATGAGATAAAAATCTGAAAATCACAACAACCAATGAGATTTTACCAAGTGTATTAAGTGAACCTCACTCCCTCCTCATTCAACCAGCTTAATATTCTCAACCAGCTTAATATTCAACTTTCTATTTTACCATCCACTGCAATCATCAAACTGTTGAATTTCTTTTTCAACACCTCCATTGTATGTAGTCTGAGAAGATAATCATCACCTTTTGAACTAGCTTTTGTGGTACAATTAGGTCTCCCAAATTTAATTAATGAGATGAGATAAAATTCAACATGGATGGTTAATATTTTTTGTTGAATAGGAAAATAAAAACAGAAAGTTCATCATCGGAAATTAATTTTATGTGCATTTTCCGATGTATAAAAAAAAATTTATGTGCATACCGTGAATAGTTAATTTGACGTGTCTAAACTCGCAAACCGCCACAACTTTGGATAACAATCATATGTCGGATTTCACTAGGAGTCTAGGATCTACGCATCTCTATTGATTTTAATTAGATGGACATGGAAGGGCCCATAATTTTGATTTTGATCCCTAAAACTAGTTTCAAATATATATGAGAAAAAACCATTGCTATATTGTAAATTCAGATATAAATTTTTTTTTTAGTAAAAAGGAGATATAGATTTTTATTCAATTTTTCTTTTTGTCTTTCTTTACTATTTGTACTACAATACATATTATATTACTTATTTTACTCTCATCATTTATATATTTCTTTAAAGGTTTAGAGGTGGAAGGTGTAAAGACATAAATTTTAAAATTCTCAAATTTCTCTTCGATATGCTTTTCTTAAAATTTGGATTACATATGGTATCATATGAACAATATAATGAGCCCACTTAATCATGACATGTAATCCACTTATGATATTAAAAATAAAAATATTGAAAAGGGAAAAAAGAGAGTAAAGGATTATATCAAAGACGCTACTTAATTTTGTTGATATAAAAGCCAAGACAATAGCCATGGGAAAATGCGATTTGTAAGGTTTAGCTTTAGTTAGATCTTTTTGCTTTTGGGTGGGTACGTAGTATCCCCTCTTAATGCGTTGGAGGAATGACATTGGGGTACCCGGCCAGCATATCTTGATTTCATGGGCCTTTCAACGCTGAGTATCACATTCACAACATCATGCGCAAAAAACTGACAAAGCCACTAAAAGCATATCATTATTATCATGTAGGAGTCATGAAGTGTCTATGTTGGAGAAACATAAAATGAAATGCACTATTGCTTGGGAACTGCTTTTTCTAGCACACATGGATCATGGATGGGTAATCTTCTGGATTTTATATCACATGGTCATGCACGTTTACTGTTTTGTTGCTTTGAATCAGTGAGAAGGAAAACTAGTTTCTCTCTCTCTCTATATGATCTTGCTAGATTCTCTTTATTTTTCTAGTGAATTAGCTTTTCCTTGGACTTGGTGCAACTTTGTTTTGCTGTTAGATCTCTTACACCATGGTTCATAAGAACTAAATACACTTTTAATTTAGGTTCATAAGAATTACTAAATACACTTTAAATTTATAGCATGTTTGAATTGAATTCTCTTTTTAAAATTAATTCTAAAATTTAAGAAATTACTTATGAAGGTTATTCTGAGAATTCAGAAGATTTTCCAAACATGGTTACATTAACTTCTTTTTCCCCATATAATCAATAATGACAGCCAAAACATCACAAAAAATTCTCGTAATAAATAATTATGGCTTTACAGTTTTTCTTGGTCTAAAGCGTCGATTTGATGACCAACTTTGAATATTACCGTCGATTTGACCAATTCTAGGGCTACGCAACACCTTTTTTTTTAATCAGCAAAGGAATTAATGTATTAATAGGAAGTGTCACGGGTACTACAAACTCATATACTACAAAAGAAAAGTAAGTACATAACATAAATAATGACTATGGTGAGGTGATTGACACTACTTGTTCTACCGAGACCGGCTATAACCTTATGTGGTAGCATCGACAATGGCCAACCGTAATAAGGAATTGTAAAAAATAAAGAACCACACAACATAATAATAAACTCATAAATTTAAAAATTTAATGAAATGATATACATGGATAAAAATAAAGGAAAGAATCTCATAATAGTCTCAAATGCATTTGCAAGGAACACAAATCACAAACCTTGACAACCCATATCCAATTTTGTGTTACTTAATTACAAATGCTTTTGAGCTAATTTTAAAATATTTTCGGCTTTTTCGCTATTCCATACATCTGGATTGTTTCATTAAATTTTTCAATTCACCAATGTTACTTTATATGATACGGTTATTTTATTTTTTATTATATATTAGTTCATTCCCACACTTATAATAGGTATAACATCAAAATAAAATATTTCTATATAATTCATATATTCACATACATCACAAGAAAACATGAGAATATTCCTATAATTAATTCCTACAACTTCTCACGATTGCATACAAATGATACAATCTTGGCCTATAAAACAGTAAATGAACAACACATCACTAATCGGTTTGACTATTTTTTACATGTATGCTTTGAGTTATGAGACTGTCTCATCTTGCCATATATTGTGTGTAGTCATTTCCATAGAGTTCGAGAACGTGCCTTTTCCATTTAGTACTGGTACATTTCTCTTTGGGAGTTCGTTTTGTTGTTGCCCAAGGGGAAGGTTTGTCTTTGGTACACTTTGGCAAACCAATCCATAACATAGAATAATCTAGCTAAATAAAACTCAAACAAAGTAGCATTCAAACTTTATTAGGTAAATAAAACCCACAAATCATTTTAAAATACCTGGCGTAATTATGTCAAATCACCCTTTGAATGTGAAATCCACTTTATCAAAAAATCAATTCATAACATATTATATTCGACACATGCATCTATCATAGACAGAAAAAATCGAGCAAAATACAACCCGCAAAAGTCAACAAAATAAAACTCTTCATCCACAAATAAAACACGTGGACGTTAGAGCATTGAGATGATCTTTCCCTAGTACGAGAGGACCGGGAAGGACGCACCTCTGGTGTGCTAGTTATCGTGCCCACGGTAAACGCTGGGTAGCCAAGTGCGGAGCAGATAACTGCTGAAAGCATCTAAGTAGTAAGCCCACCCCAAGATGAGTGCTCTCCTATTCCAACTTCCCCGGAGCCTCTGGTAGCACAGCCGAGATGATATGATACTAACTATCAACAAAAATAATCAAATATGACTAGCATATACGACTAGATCCGTTAGAACATAGTGAATTTGGCGATGGCATTGCAATGGGGCAGCCTGTGCCAATGGACCATCCCCTGACTGTGGGAGTGAGGGGAGCTAGCGCAACAATGGGGTAGGAGAAGAGGGAGAGTTCAAGGAAGAGGGTGTTGGTGAATCAGGTGGCCGAGGAGAAACGGTAAGGGTGGCATAGGAGGAGAGAGGATAGTGGAACGAGTAGCTGTGCCAGAGGAAGGATAGGGGCTGCCAAACAGCAGAAGAGGAGAAAGGATGAGGGCCGGTCATAGCGGCCGAGGAGGGTGCAGGGGAGGGGTAGTAGTGAGGGTGGGGCAGTGGAGGAGGGTGATGGGAGAAGTGCGACGACAACGAGGGACAAATGGAGGCAGAGAAGGATGTGGAGGAGCGACTGATCAGGAAAAAGGGCAACGAACAAGGCGGAGGGGCGGCGAATCAGCAGGGAGAGGGGCGGATGAAAGTAAAAGAGTGAAAATAGGGTTGGGTAAAATTTTATAGAGAAAGGCTTAGCTTATAAGGAAGCTTGGGCGGAGAGTTCTATGTACGTCTATTAGCATCGCCCCAACCGATGCTTACTTTTCCGCTGGGGAAGTGAGTCATATATACACAAGTGGCATTTTTATTGATCAACGCCGATGTTAATTTGGTCGGTGAATGTAGTGTTGGTCTATATATAATTGCTGCTAGTTGTTTGGGCATAAGCTATGGTCGATGACTTTAGCATTTGTTCAAGCTGACACTAAATGATGCAATATGTTAACACTAATTAGTTTTGGTCAAGCTGCCACCAACTTTATGTGAGATTTTTTTTTGCTTGCGTCAGTTTAGCCGACGAAAATAAGTCAAATTTAGTATCAGTATCGTTACGGACTCTAAACTTGAACGTTAAATCAACTCATTTTTTAAGTGGAGGGAGGTTATATCATCCCCATCAAGGTTCATCATGGTAGTTAATTGGTTGCCACAGTGGGTTCCATCATCTTTCCCTTGCTCTTCTTTTCTTCCCCTCATTTTCTATGGATCCAAACAGAGTATACAGAGGTCCTTCAACTGGTTCTCACATACTATTGGAAATCGGAAGTTCTTTCTAAAACAAACGATTGTTTAATTTTATTTTGAAAAAAGCAGTATCAGTGAATGGCTTCAAATATTTCAGCTGTTTGATTAGAAATCAAAGAATTGAAAGACGCCAAACTGATCAGGAATCTTCTCTGGTGAACAACTTTATATGAACACATGTGCTTTACCTTGTTCGGCCGGATGGGCATGAGTTGACGACTTGAGGTGATCTAGCTTAAGTCTAAATCTCAAGGAATATTGCATGAGATTTCCCCTGAGATTTAAAGGAGAACCTAATATGCACCATTTTTAGGTGGTGTAATTTTACACCACCTACTTTGACTGGGTATAGCAGGTTAACACATTATATTTTTTAAAAAAAAACATCATTAAAAATTTGTCATATATTAAATATTTTTAAAAAAAGATGTGTTGACCTGTTATAATAGGTTAAAAAAAGTGGTCTAAAATTAGACCACTTTAAAAGTGGTCTACATTAGGGTCACCGAGATTTAATTATAGATAGAAGGTAATAGAAGGTTTAATTATCCTTCACTATCTCTTGACATGATCTATTTGGTTCTTTTGCTTTTCATATTCATCGAAAAACTCAGATATATAAGTCTTCAAGATGCCCACCAACCGGTATTTTTTTTTTCTTGTTGTCTTTAATGGTCCTATATTTTAATATGGTGGCTGCGGGATTGGGAATAATTTTTTGCTAGCTTAATTCTTTTTGCAAAATGTATACGCGCATCCTTTCTAATTAAGGAAAAAAGTTTTAGTCAAATAATATATATACAATATTGTTACAACATGCATGTCACTTCTTTTAAAATATGAGAAAAAGTTTGATGCACCGACGGTGTAAAGTTTTTTTACACCGTCAACCAATCAGATTTTAAGGATATGAGAAAATCTCTTTTTTCATTTAATTTCTTTAATTGACATGTCACATCCTTGAAATCTGATTGGTTGATGATGTAAAAAAACTTTACACCGTCGGTGCATCAAAATTAAACTCTTAAAATATATTCATACACATTTACAACATAATCTAACAAATAATTAAATATAAGATTTTCGTGCATACAAATTAAATTTTACATATGTGTATACTTATCAGATTAAAGGAACAAGTTAAGGATAGAATGTATACAATATAGGGGAAATTAAAGATATGTGTGATCTTATATATGTACCAGTGTATGTAAATTCTGCATGCGTTCAATAATGCTTCAAGATTTGGGTACTAGTTTGAGTCCTTCTTTTCGGCGCTGGGAATAAGAGGTGCATGATTGGAATCTTGTTCGGGACCATCACTGGTGCGAAGGAAAATACAAGAGCACCAATCTAAGGAAGCAAAAAAAGCAGCTGCGACACTTTGACAGAGCCACCCTGCCACGCCAGCAGTACCACCATCGTCGACATGCTTTTTGCATGTGCTTGAACTCTTCTTCCCTTTTGAAAAGCATGTCGACTGCAAGCAACTCATCCCTGACCCGGAATTCACCTCCATTGACAAATTACTTTTATTTCTCAAGCTAGAATATTGTTGAGGTTATATTGATTATCTAATTAACTCAGTTGTGATTAAGAAGCTCCTTAGCCCTCAAGCCTACTAGCTAGAAAAAGGTATCCAGGATTCTAGTTTACGGGATTGGATCATTGGACAGAGAAAATTCCTTGCTTTGTCTCCGGTTATGGGCACGGAAAAGATGCTGGTTATTGGCTGAGGAATTGATGAGAAGTAAGGTACTAGAATGATGTGGGGAGATTTGTCCAGGGAGATGTTTCTCGGGTAAACACCTAATAAAAACACACTTCACCTTCATGTTTCAGAGTCGGTGTCTTGTGAACTGGACACGAGTGACCGCTACTTGATGACTCCTTCATTTTTGCGAGCCACCGTCTCACGAGTGACTCTACATCGCCTCCTCTATTTGCGAGTGACTTTTTATCCACACCACGCTCGACGAGTGACTCTACATTCAACGAGTGTCTCCATATATATGGCGACCAACTATACTATGGGCAAGTGCCTTTTCTATCTGGCGAGCGAGCGACCACATGCGGCGAGAGACTACCTCCTCTGATGAGCAATCTTCTCATTCAACTAGCATCTTCAGTATCATGGATATTTTCTTCACCACGTGTGACCGTCTCCTATTGTGAGAAATCTTGCACGTTTTTTATAATAATCTTCTTTTTACGATTTATGTATTTTCACGAGTCTTGACGACCACAGCCCTTTTGAGCGGATTATCACTACAAATTAACTTGAATATGTCTGTCAAAAGTCAATGCTCATGGGCCAAAAATCGACGAAACAACTTATTTAGCGTCGGCTAAGCGTCAACGACAAGGCAGACGTCAAGCATAGCGACCAGGGCCACAGGCCCACAGCCTAGAGCCTCAAAAAAGAAGGGGCCCCAAAAAAAATTGTTTGCCACTTTGGCCCACTAACCCACTTTGGCAGGCCCACAAACAGTTTTTTTTTTAATTTTTTTGTTTGGCACTTTGGCCCACTAACCCATTTACCCACCCATTTTAAACCTTAGTTCTATTTTTAATTAGAAACAGTGAAATTGAAACGGTGAATGAAACACTGAAACTGAAACGTCAAGAGCACTGAAACGTGAAGAGCACAGAGCACTGAAATGTCAAAAAGACGACTTGAGTCAACCACCGCCGATCCGCCACTGCTTCAACCGCGCGTTCGCGCCCCTGGCTGTTGTCGCCTCTGCTTGCCTGCTTCGTTTTGCTTCTGCAGTTCTGCTTCGTTTTTCTTTTTGCTTCAAGGTACGCGGAGATAATTTATCTCCTCCTTCATCCCTCAACTCCGGTACCCTTCTTCTCTCTCCAATTTCTTATTCTCTTTTTATTTTAAAGTTTTGTTTTTTCTTACTTTGCATCTTGTGGGGATGAAAGGGATTGATGGAAAATTGAAAATTTTAGAAATAATTTATGGATATTAATTGGTGAACCAATTAACTCTATAACGGCTCAGGGCCTCCAAAATTTCGGGACCGGCCCTGATAGCGACC
The DNA here is from genome assembly GCF_012489685.1 of Lotus japonicus. NCBI lineage: Eukaryota > Viridiplantae > Streptophyta > Magnoliopsida > Fabales > Fabaceae > Lotus > Lotus japonicus. The sequence continues at coordinate 12,502,178 of NC_080044.1, forward strand.
GTAAGAGCATAAGATGACGCAACTCCAACACTCGCAAGATTATTACACAACTCATTAAATGGATCTATTAATTAAACCATTCAAGATTGAACATGAGTAAGATAGTGAAAATTGGTTTTCAAATAGTATGCGGCACAATTGCATCTTTCAATATAGTAACATGAGTAAGATAGTGAAAATTAGTATTCTACGTACATAATTATGATTTTGAATTATTTTCTCATTGATAAATATGTTGTCCCACATGAAATTCACTCTACGCAAGTATACAGTTTTATAAAAAGGACCGGAGGGAGTATAATTTTTTAAAAACAATATGAAAGTTATTAATGACATGAAATTTCTCACTCTCTTAATCACTAGACCCTAGTTGAAAGTCAAACAAAAAATTGTAAAATACCACTAATCACTCGATAATAATAACTTAATTTCCAAGATAGGTTCATTTAATGTTGTCCCCTCTGTACAGGGTTGGGATACCCCTAGTATCCCTTTATTTATACAATATTTTTCTTACCTAATGTTGTTTCCGAATGTTAGCTCAAGTGATAAGAGGTAGGAAACATAAGGATTTAAATAGGTAAAGGGTGAAGGGTCCAAATGACTAATTTACAAACATTACTAACAATCAGGAACTGATTTACTTAGGCCACCATGGGGGCATTTGCCCCCACCAGATTTTGAAGTTTCTTTGTTACTACTAGCTACATATATATATATATATATATATATATACACTTAGGCCATTGAGGGGGCATTGAATGGACATTGGGTGGGCAGTAATATTATATACACCATACGTACATATATTGATTCAAATGATTCATAATATAGTTAATACTATACACATGAGTTTTATTAAATTACGTTTCACCATTTTCAATCCCAAAATATTAAGTTTCATCCTTTTATCACCATGATTCATACGTATGGTTGAATGGTTTTTTTTTTTTTTTTATAAATTACCCACATATACTAGAAGAAAGAAATCTTTTATAATACTCAAAATGAGTTTTTCTTAGGATCAACAAATATGAGTCAAGTATGATTACACATATCCAAAGGTTAATCTCGAGACCACCGGCTAAGTCGAATAACTCAGCCTTACTAATCGATTCATACGCTTAATTGTAAAAAAAATCATTTGATGCTTATATGTGTGGGTTACATGTGTTTTAATTATTTGCGTGTGGGCGCATGTTGCCCCCACAACTTACAAAATCCTAGATCCGTCACTGCTAACAACTAACATTTGTCTATAAAAAAATTTAATAATGTTAAATTTCGTATAATTTGAGTTTAGAAAATTCATTTATATAAGGGGTTTACAAATTGATTTTTATACATATTTCAATTTAAAGATATTTTTTTTTTTGTAACACCCCGATTTCGGTGGCGTCACTTTAGTAACCAAAAGTAAACTTAATGCGGAAAAACGTGAAATATTTTTTTTTCGATAATAACTAAGACAAGACTGAATTAAATAAAACCCAAAAGCGAAAAGTAATAGAGCTAATATACAATATATAAACAGCCCCCGCTGTAAGTAACAACCTCGTCACGAGTAACCTCCAGTGACGGAAAGAAAAGTGTAGCGCCCGAAGGCAAAATGTACAAACCAAATCTAAAGGTAAGTGTCCGCAACACTATCCCTCAAAACTGAGAATAAGCTGGCCCATCGGCCTGAAACAAGACCTCCTAAGTCCAACCAACTCTCTGTGATTCCCGTAAAGAAACCACACAAAAAGCTATAGGTGGGAAACTACCATGTCCCGAATGAAACAAATAATGTTCAGAGCTAAGACTCTACTCCTACACTAATCCCATCTCGAGGAGCTCACACTAACACTCAATCCTACATGCTGGCATGATCGTCGTCCGAATTCGAAATCCAGAACGACCTAGTCTATGTACACCATCCGTCCTCCGCTAGCTATCGCGATGCGCGCCTGTTCCAGCATCCCAACTCTAGTTTCCCCCGAAGGGTGAACCGTCGTGAACCAGTCCGCCAAAGACATCTGACAAAGGGCGTTTGTCCGCCAAAGCACACACAGAAGACGCGAGGGTCAACTCCAAAGAATTACATAAATAATAGCACCAATAGATATAGATAAGAGAATAGCCACTTAGGCTTATAGCTAGGGATAACATCCTAGGGTTGCATTTTCCATAATGAACTGAACAGCAATAATAACAATTAACATGTTCCAAATAGGATTAACAAATAACAATCACACTCGACAACTAAATCAGTATGCATGAATGCAGGATGATTAGTCAAACAACGTCTCCGACTCTCACTCGACACGTCGCCACGTGTTCTAGGTAAATTAAAGTCTCTAAAAGCTTACCCTAAGGTAAAGTCGATTTCTGCGACAAAAGACACTTCTTCACATCAACATAGTAACTCATGATGATCTCCGGATCATCCGACTCATCTCAATCCGATGGTCACAACTGCTCAACAAGCAAAGAGTATCACATACTCGGAAACTACCGGTTTCCCGGACTTATCCCCAGGATAGCCCAACAATTAGGCATGTCAAGTCGATCCAACCCCTTGGGTTGAACATACGGACTCGCACACGCAACTCTCACAATTAGGCATGTCGAGTCGATCCAACCCATCGGGATGAACATACGGACTCGCACACGCAACAAATGACAACGCCAAGTCGATTCACTCAAAGGAGTCGAACATACGGACGTTGCGCGTGTCCAATGACTATCGCCGAATCGATCCAATCCATCGGATTGAACATACGGATCCGCGCGTGTCGAAAAGTTGTCGCTGAATCGATCCAATCCCTCGGATTGAACATACAGATTCACGCGAGGTAAAATGGCAATCGCTGAATCGATCCAATCCCTCTGATTGAACATACGGACTCACGCGTGCCTGAGTGACTACCGCCGAATCGATCCAATCCATCGGATTGAATATACGGATTCGCGCGTGTCGAAAAGTTGTCGCTGAATCGATCCAATCCCTCGGATTGAACATACGGATTCACGCGAGGTAAAATGGCAATCGCTGAATCGATCCAATCCCTCTGATTGAACATACGGACTCACGCGTGCCTGAGTGACTACCGCCGAATCGATCCAATCCATCGGATTGAATATACGGATTCGCGCGTGTCAACAATTATTGCCGAATCGGCCCAACCCGTCGGGTTTGGACATACGGATTCGCGCCGCAAAGTCGAAGATACACCCAACAACATAGCTGCTCCAACAGCACAACCACAATAGCTGCTCCAACAGCACAACAACAAACGCTGCTCCAACAGCACCACAACATCTACATACTCGAAGCCCCTCAACTTTCTCAATGCTGGGATCCGACGACACTTCTCGTTTTCCAAAACTATGATTTGCATCCAAAGCTTCCTTCCGAGATTATTACCATTACTTAAAGATTTAGAGGTTGTTTAATGTCTTATGAGTTTTCTTTACAAAATAATTATCCTTTTAGTCTTATCGCGAATCCTATAAGTTCTCGGGATCTCCTAATCCCCAAATGACTCCAAAGAATGTCTCGATCCATACAACACCACAACAAGGCCCGAATCTCATTCGTCCTTTCAAGCTTTCTCAAAACTCTCAAAATAAAATCGGCATGACCTGCCCGCTTTTCTCACCGTTCAGAAACTCAGATTATAGTGCAAAAGCAGAATTAACTCATCATAATCAATCAACATGTCATATGTCAATATCTTAAGCAATAACCACATAGCACCTAGCATATAAGGCATGCACCACACATCCTAAATTACCCAATTAGCACTTAGCATGTCATTCACTCATCAAAAACATTCAGTAGATGCATCATCTACATTGTCAGCCGAAGCCTCAGAAAACATTTTCCAATCACACACAATTCCAGTGCATAAACAGTAAACAATGTCGAAACATCGACCCTAAGCATTAACTAGAGATTCAGTGAGAAGCCCTCACCTGTAGATTCTCCAGGACGATCTCCTAACACTTGTTCACAATCAAAGGCTTGCTCCTCTAGGAATTCCTCAAAATTACCTTTAGAGCAAAACCACAGAAATACTATCAGAATCTATCGAAAACTAAGCTATCGATACTTACTAAGGTTACTCGAAGTAATCTCTAAGGTACGATAATCTAGCGCGAAAAGACAAGTTTTCGGAAAAGGAAATTTCCTCCTCCCCCTTTAATAGGTTCGGCCACTTTAGGTAATTAGGAGACCCGATTTTTCTTCGATCAAACTTGGTTCCTATACTATCATTAGCCGTAACTAAGGGTATTCTGAACTCGGAAAAATTATCGGATCAAAAACTGTCGCAGGGGTATTTTGGTCATGATTTTTAACTTAGGATTTTCAAAACTGAAATCCCAAAAATAAAATTCGACAGGGACGTCACCAACGACGTTTATGACAACTAACCCTACTAGCACTAAGCTAAGGCGATAGTTTTCAGCCTAAAGGTTGAAGCTTTACCTCAAAAACTCCAAAAATGGGTATTTAAGGCTAAAATTGATTCCGGCGGAATTCCGGCGACATAACGGAAAATCTAATCCGGCAGAAGTGATCTTGGGCACATATAGAAGAGGTTTAGAATCAGAAATGAAAGATTCAGGATAGTTTTGCAAAAACCCATAAACTATCAGCTCAGAAAAGTCTACAGAAAAGCTATGGAAAAAGCGATCAGAGGTAAGGATTAGCGACTATACCTCGAAACCTTGAAGCAGCAACTGATTGATCGACGATCAAGCAAGGATTGAACAAAATCTCTTCCTCCTTCTTCTTCTTCTTGGCCGCGGGTTTGGGTGGGGAAAATGGTGGAAAATTTGTGTTTTTCTTCCTTTCTTGGCTATATATAGAGGTTGGCAAAACGCGGGAAAATGAAAGTTTCGCGAATCTGATTTTTCCGGCGTCATTCTCCGTGAATTAATAGATATGTTTTGGCAAAAGAATTCCAAAACTATAAAGAGGTCTCCTTGTATTTTTGGCAACTAATGCATAGTCGGTATAAAACTATTTTACCCGATAAGTTGCTTTTTGCATCGGATGTCGGAATGGAAAACTTCCTTCTGAAGAAAGATTGAAATCATCAAGAGAAATGGGTGTACGCGTGTAGAATATTCATTTGAAGCTCTGAATAGAAAAAGTCTTCATCGTCGAGAAATTCTAGGGTTTTGAAATACCAGGGATTCGGTTTCGGCAAACTTCCGATGATTGGAATCGGACGTTCGTAGATCCTAGAGTTTCGCCTCGAAACGATTGTGATATATGGAAAAAGAGAAGTTCTAACATTTCTCTGAAGATTTTTGGAATTAACTTCCGTCGTGCCTAAAAGTGAAAATTAGCTATATACTAGGGTTTCTGACCTAGGTTTAAGCGTATAACGATCGTGCTATAACTTTTATCGACTTCAATACGAACCTCAGACTTTTCCTGAACTTTCTCCTTCATAAATTTATTTCATTTGGTAAACTCTTGTTCAGGTTTCCTTTCACGATACATCAAGCCTAATCGTAAATGGAAATCTCTTCCACTTATTCTAAGCTTAAAAACTTGGGTCTTACATTACTACCCTCCAAAAAGAAAGTTTCGTCCTCGAAACTTAGGGTTCAGTAAAAGCTCTGACTATTGTTCTTGATCTTTTCCTCTAACTCCCATATGGCATCGTCTGTGTCTTTGTTCCAAATAACTCTTACTAAAGCACTCTGCTTTCCCTTCGATTGTTTCACTCTTCTAGTCCCAATGTTGACCAACGGCGTCTCAACAGACATATCATCTTTCAACTTGCCGAGGTTTAACTACAATCATCAATGATAACACCACTAAAACTCTTACTCGAATATGATCTCCAGCTTCTGAAGTCAATCTTTACCCTAAGATTCTCATTCCACTTAGCAAAATTCACTCGCTAATCTCTAGCTTGTATCACCGAAATCCATAACGAGTTTCATTCACTCTTAGACTTTAAGCAACTTGTCCAAATATGACAACCTCAAGTGTTCATCTTAATACTAACACTTTCCTTCTTGTAACTTGATTACCATCTTGTCGATAAACTTCTTAATCTCCCAATCAAATTATGACAACTTCAAGTCCTAGAAACTTAAGACAACAATTCATAGACTTAAAACCTGAACCTTCACCAAGTTTGGACCTCTAATGTCCGTTAATTCTTCAATGCTTCCTAAATGAATATCCATTTCTTCAAACTATATCTCCTTCGCAAGAGAACTTATACTTAATGCGAACTTTTTCCTCCCAGCTCGACTAATCCTCGATTCAATCAAGTTAATCTTACCAATCCTTCTATCAAAGTCCATAGCCAGCTCTGATTCCGAATATCACCCCCTCAATATTAAGTTGATCAAGCCTAATACATCGAAGGTGAAATTTAGAAAAACCCACTGGAACAGTCAATGAGTTCCTATCATCCAATAGTCACAAATATCTTGATATTAAATCTTCAATGATGTCGCTACGGAACTACACACCCTCGACATCATACGTATACTATCCATGAGGAATCTCCCTGAGATTCATTCTTCAGCTTCTACCTTCCTTATAATCGCATCGGCGCAATACTACTTTCTAGGCTTAGTGGGTTATTCTAAACCTCGTGTAACTTCTATAGTGGAAACACGAGTAGCAGTCAAATAAACTTTTGTAGGTGTAATAACTATAAGGTCAACGCTTAGCGGTAAAAGCAAGTTCAGACGTGTTGCACACGCTACGGGGGTAACGAAGAGTATACCATACTAGAATGAGAAAGAATAGTTAGAAAGTTACCATCGTTCTTGCGCTCTCCTCTGACTAATCCATCAGCTCTCTCGCCGCACAAGACATGGACTCTTCCCCGTGCAGTAGAACGTCTTCCCCTCACCGTATGCACAGATGGCTCAACCTTGGTTACATTGCAATCCTTGGCTTGATGCCCCGGATGGCTGCAGTTGAAACATAGAGGTCTTTCGTCTGGACACTTGTTAGTGTAGTGCCCCACCTTCTTGCACCTGTAACACGTCACTCCTTGACCCGAAGTCTTGTTTCATGTTCCTCCGGTAGCATTTATGGGCTTATACTGCCCCGAGGTAAAACCTTCCGCCACAGGACGTTGATACGGCTTCTTCTGTCGGAATCTCTCTATCCCATGATTATTTTGAAAGTTCGACCTCATTGGTCCCCCAGTGCCTGTTCTATTCATCCTCTTGTTCTTCATAAGTTCAACTTCTGTTGCCTTCTCAACCAAAGCTTGGAAACGCATAATTCCCAATGGCCTCACAGAGTCCTCGATATCTGGCCTCAGTCCATTGACGAAACGCTTACACATGTAGCGCTCATCGACATGGTCGGTGAAAAATTGGAAGTGTTTGGCCAAAGACTCCAATTTAGAAGCAAATTCAGGTACAGACATGCTCCCTTGTCGGAGTGTCAGAAACTGTGCCTCCCGCTCGTCCCGAGCACTAGTTGGAAAATACTTTTCCAAGAATGCAGTTCGAAAGGAGTTAAAATTCACCTCCTCGTCGTTAGCTTCCATAATTCCTCTGGTACCCTTCCACCAGTACTCAGCATCGCCCAGCAGCAGATAAGTTGCCAGGCCCACCTTAGCCCCTTCAGCAGTCTGCAGTACTTCGAAAATCTTCTCAATCTCTTGGATCCATAGATCCGCATTGTCTGGGTCAGTCCCGCCCGTGAACTTGGGTGGATCCTGCCTTCTAAAATCATTCAGTCCCCTGTTCTGGTCTAGGGCTAACTCCCTCTCACGCTTATGTCGCTCACGTTCAGCCTTGTCAGCACGCCACTGAGCGTTCTCCACTGTTTGATTTGTCATTGCCTGGGCCACAACAGTCATTGCCCCAGCGAGTTGATTCATGTTCACCATGTTCTCTGTTCGTTAAGTAGACAGTCAGTACCAATCACAAGATAGTATTATGCATAGCTATACAATATGATTAGGTAGCAACTTCAATCAATTTAAAGCGAAAATCGCTTGCAGACAATCAATTTTCACTCTTTGCAGAGTCACACAACCTAGCACAGAAGACCTATTCCCCAACAACTCCCGAAAGACTCGACAAGCTCTGATACCACAATGTAACACCCCGATTTCGGTGGCGTCACTTTAGTAACCAAAAGTAAACTTAATGCGGAAAAACGTGAAATATTTTTTTTCGATAATAACTAAGACAAGACTGAATTAAATAAAACCCAAAAGCGAAAAGTAATAGAGCTAATATACAATATATAAACAGCCCCCGCTGTAAGTAACAACCTCGTCACGAGTAACCTCCAGTGACGGAAAGAAAAGTGTAGCGCCCGAAGGCAAAATGTACAAACCAAATCTAAAGGTAAGTGTCCGCAACACTATCCCTCAAAACTGAGAATAAGCTGGCCCATCGGCCTGAAACAAGACCTCCTAAGTCCAACCAACTCTCTGTGATTCCCGTAAAGAAACCACACAAAAAGCTATAGGTGGGAAACTACCCTGTCCCGAATGAAACAAATAATGTTCAGAGCTAAGACTCTACTCCTACACTAATCCCATCTCGAGGAGCTCACACTAACACTCAATCCTACATGCTGGCATGATCGTCGTCCGAATTCGAAATCCAGAACGACCTAGTCTATGTACACCATCCGTCCTCCGCTCGCTATCGCGATGCGCTCCTGTTCCAGCATCCCAACTCTAGTTTCCCCCGAAGGGTGAACCGTCGTGAACCAGTCCGCCAAAGACATCTGACAAAGGGCGTTTGTCCGCCAAAGCACACACAGAAGACGCGAGGGTCAACTCCAAAGAATTACATAAATAATAGCACCAATAGATATAGATAAGAGAATAGCCACTTAGGCTTATAGTTAGGGATAACATCCTAGGGTTGCATTTTCCATAATGAACTGAACAGCAATAATAACAATTAACATGTTCCAAATAGGATTAACAAATAACAATCACACTCGACAACTAAATCAGTATGCATGAATGCAGGATGATTAGTCAAACAACGTCTCCGACTCTCACTCGACACGTCGCCACGTGTTCTAGGTAAATTAAAGTCTCTAAAAGCTTACCCTAAGGTAAAGTCTGTAAGATCAAGTTTTGATCTAGTAGTACAACTCTATGTTTTGATGATTACAAGTTAACCTTTTGATATGAACAATTGTGGTACTCTAACGTGTTTTTCTGAGTGTGCTATTTACAGGCTTTGACCTCAACTCAATCTCACACAAATCAGAAGCACTGTGTATAAAGAGTAACCCAAGCAACGCTTTCGCATTCACCATGTTCAGTATGAACAGTGGAAAATCTTCAGAAGTTCTGAAGCTATACAAACTCTGATGTGGACTCAGTCGCTAGAAGCTCTGAAGATCCAGAAGTTCTGATAACCAAGAAACACTGAAGGTTCAGATGTTCTGATGGTGTAGAAGACTCTGAAGATCCAGAAGCTGAATAGTGGAAACTCTGAAGTCCAGAAGCAAGAAACTCTGAAGGCCATGTTCTTCCCTCTGAGTTCAGAATCAGAAGATACAATGGTCAGAGGATCTGTGCTTTCCCTCTGACTCTGATCAACCGGCTTCACAAGTTCCAATACGAAGCATTCCTCTGATCAGAAGTCTCCTAGGTTAAAAGGTCAAGTCGCTATCCAAGTACAAAAGCAAGTGTACCTTCCTGACGACCTACCTAACGTTCTCAGCCACAGCAGAAGCTGGATTTTCCAGAACTGCCCTCCAACGGTAGCATTTCCCATGCAACGCTCAACCCTAATCCTTGGAGTATATATAGAGGCTGAAGATTGAAAGAAGCGGCGAGAAGAAACATTCACATACGCAAGACATATTCAAAATATTCTAAGCTTTCTTTCATCTGAAATTCATTGAGTTTACTATTAGCTTTTTAGAAGCAAATCTCTTGTAAACATTTCTTTGATAAACAGTTTGTTTAGTTCCTTTAGGAGATCAAGGTTGATCGGATCCTAGAGAAGACTAAGAGAGTGAATCTTAGTGTGAGCTAAGTCAGTGTAATTGTTAGTCACTTGTAGGTTTCAAGTGCAGTTGTAACTCTTACCTGATTAGTGGATTGCCTTCATTCTAAGAAGGAAGAAATCACCTTAACGGGTGGACTGGAGTAGCTTGAGTGATTTATCAAGTGAACCAGGATAAAATCCTTGTGTGCTTCTCTATCTCTTATCTTTAGCACTTAAGTTCTCGAAAGATTTGTCAAAATCTTTAAGGTGGAAGTTTTGTACTGAAAACGTTATTCAAACCCCCCCATTTCTACCGTTTTTCATACCTTCAATTGGTATCAGAGCGCAAGTTCTGATTACCACACCTAACAGTGTTCAGTGATCCGGGCCGGTGTGAAAAACAATGGCTGCCACCACCAGTGAAACTCAAAGAGATGGTTACAATGCAAAGCCTCCTATGTTCGACGGTCAAAGGTTCGAATATTGGAAAGATAGACTGGAAAGTTTCTTTCTGGGTTTCGATGCAGATCTCTGGGATATTATTGTGGATGGCTACGAGCGTCCAGTTGATGCAGATGGCAAGAAGATCCCAAGGTCAGAGATGACTGCAGATCAAAAGAAGCTGTACTCACAACATCACAAAGCAAGAGCAATTCTTCTAAGTGCTATTTCCTATGAAGAGTACCAGAAGATTACAGATCGTGAGTTTGCTAAAGGCATTTTTGAATCTCTGAAGATGTCTCATGAAGGAAACAAGAAAGTCAAAGAATCAAAGGCATTGTCTTTGATCCAAAAGTATGAATCCTTCATCATGGAGCCAAATGAATCCATTGAAGAAATGTTCTCCAGATTTCAATTGCTTGTAGCTGGCATACGACCTCTCAACAAGAGCTACACAACAAAAGATCATGTCATAAGGGTCATCAGGTGTCTTCCTGAAAGTTGGATGCCTTTGGTGACTTCAATAGAGCTCACGAGAGACGTTGAGAATATGAGTTTAGAAGAACTCATCAGCATTTTGAAATGCCATGAGCTGAAGCGCTCAGAGATGCAAGATCTGAGGAAAAAGTCCATAGCCTTGAAATCCAAATCTGAAAAGGCTAAGGTTGAGAAGTCAAAGGCTCTTCAAGCTGAAGAAGAAGAATCTGAAGAAGTATCAGAAGATTCTGATGAAGATGAGCTGACTCTGATCTCCAAGAGACTCAACCGCATCTGGAAGCACAGGCAGAGCAAGTTCAAAGGCTCTGGAAAGGCAAAAGGAAAGTATGAGTCCTCAGGCCAGAAGAAGTCTTCAATCAAGGAAGTCACATGTTTTGAGTGCAAAGAATCTGGGCACTACAAAAGTGATTGTCCAAAGTTGAAGAAAGACAAGAAGCCAAAGAAGCACTTCAAGACCAAGAAGAGTCTGATGGTGACATTCGATGAATCAGAGTCAGAGGATGTTGACTCTGATGGTGAAGTCCAAGGACTCATGGCCATTGTCAAAGACAAAGGAGCAGAGTCAAAGGAAGCTGTTGACTCTGACTCAGAATCAGAAGGAGATCCTAACTCAGACGATGAAAATGAGGTATTTGCTTCTTTCTCTACCTCTGAACTGAAACATGCTTTGTCTGATATCATGGATAAGTATAACTCTTTATTGTCTAAGCATAAAAAGTTGAAAAAGAACTTATCTGCTGTCTCCAAGACTCCTTCTGAACATGAGAAAATTATTTCTGATTTGAAAAATGAAAATCATGCTTTGGTAAATTCTAACTCTGTGCTTAAGAACCAGATTGCTAAGTTAGAAGAAATTGTTGCCTGTGATGCCTCTGATTGTAGGAATGAATCTAAGTATGAAAAGTCTTTTCAAAGATTCCTAGCTAAAAGCTTGGATAGAAGCTTAATGGCTTCAATGATCTATGGCATAAGCAGAAATGGAATGCATGGCATTGGCTATTCTAAACCAATTAGAAATGAGCCTTCTGTGTCTAAAACTAAATCCTTGTATGAATGCTTTGTTCCCTCTGGTACCATATTGCCTGATCCTGTACCTGCTAAAGTTGCTAAACATCCTCTTAAAAAGGGATCTTTCTCTATGACTAAATATCATGCAAATATTCCTTTAAAATATTATGTTGAGACACCCAAGGTGATCAGAACCTCTGGGGTAACTAACAAAAGAGGACCCAGAAAGTGGGTACCTAAGGACAAGATTATCTATGTTGCAGATATCCTTGATAGCTCCACTGAAACACCAATCATGGTATCTGGACAGTGGATGCTCGCGTCACATGACGGGAGAAAAGCGTATGTTCCGAGAGCTGAAACTTAAGCCTGGAGGCGAAGTTGGCTTCGGAGGAAATGAAAAGGGTAAAATTGTTGGTACTGGTACTATTTGTGTAGATAGTAGCCCATGCATTGATAATGTTTTATTGGTAGACGGCTTAACACATAACTTATTGTCTATAAGTCAATTAGCTGACAAGGGTTATGATGTTATATTCAATCAAAAGTCCTGCCGGGCTGTAAGTCAGATCGATGGCTCTGTTCTATTTAACAGCAAGAGGAAGAACAACATCTATAAGATCAGATTATCTGAGTTGGAGGCTCAGAATGTGAAGTGCCTTCTGTCTGTTAATGAAGAGCAGTGGGTATGGCATAGACGGTTAGGGCATGCCAGTATGAGAAAGATTTCTCAACTGAGCAAGCTAAACCTTGTCAGGGGCTTACCCAATCTGAAGTTCGCTTCAGACGCTCTTTGTGAAGCATGTCAGAAAGGCAAATTCACAAAAGTCCCTTTCAAGGCAAAGAATGTTGTCTCAACCTCAAGGCCGTTGGAACTTCTGCATATCGACCTTTTTGGACCAGTGAAAACTGAGTCTATAGGTGGCAAGAGATATGGGATGGTTATCGTTGATGACTATAGCCGCTGGACACGGGTAAAGTTTCTAACCCGCAAGGATGAGTCTCATGCTGTGTTCTCTACCTTCATTGCTCAAGTGCAAAACGAGAAGGCTTGTAGGATTGTGCGTGTCAGAAGTGACCATGGTGGAGAGTTTGAGAATGACAAGTTTGAGAGTCTGTTTGATTCCTATGGAATTGCACATGATTTCTCTTGTCCCAGAACTCCTCAACAAAATGGTGTTGTTGAGAGGAAGAACAGAACTCTTCAGGAGATGGCTAGAACCATGCTCCAAGAAACTGGCATGGCTAAGCATTTTTGGGCAAAGGCAGTAAATACAGCATGTTACATTCAGAACAGAATCTCTGTGAGACCAATTCTGAATAAGACTCCTTATGAATTGTGGAAGAACATAAAATCCAACATTTCTTATTTTCATCCTTTTGGCTGTGTTTGTTATGTTCTCAATACTAAGGATAGATTGCATAAATTTGATGCTAAGTCTTCTAAGTGTCTATTACTTGGTTATTCTGATAGATCTAAAGGTTTTAGATTTTATAATACTGATGCTAAGACTATTGAAGAATCTATTCATGTTAGATTTGATGATAAGCTTGACTCTGACCAGTCAAAGCTAGTTGAAAAGTTTGCAGATTTAAGCATTAATGTTTCTGACAAAGGCAAAGCTCCAGAGGAAGTTGAGCCAGAGGAAGATGAACCAGAGGAAGAAGCTGGTCCCTCTAACTCACAAACTCTGAAGAAGAGCAGAATCACTGCAGCTCACCCTAAGGAATTGATTCTAGGCAACAAAGACGAACCAGTCAGAACCAGATCTGCCTTCAGACCCTCTGAAGAGACCTTGCTGAGTCTGAAAGGATTGGTGTCCTTAATTGAACCCAAGTCCATAGATGAAGCTCTTCAGGACAAGGATTGGATTCTGGCCATGGAAGAAGAATTGAATCAATTTTCCAAGAACGATGTTTGGAGCTTAGTGAAGAAGCCTGAGAGTGTCCATGTTATTGGAACGAAATGGGTATTCAGAAACAAGCTGAATGAGAAAGGAGATGTAGTCAGAAATAAGGCAAGGCTAGTTGCTCAAGGCTACAGCCAGCAGGAAGGAATAGACTACACTGAAACATTTGCTCCAGTAGCAAGACTGGAAGCAATCAGACTGTTGATCTCTTTCTCAGTAAATCACAACATAGTTCTACATCAGATGGACGTAAAGAGTGCCTTCCTAAATGGTTATATCTCAGAGGAAGTCTATGTTCATCAACCCCCAGGTTTTGAAGATGAAAAGAAACCAGACCATGTGTTCAAATTGAAGAAATCACTCTACGGTCTGAAGCAAGCTCCCAGAGCATGGTATGAGAGACTTAGCTCATTCCTTCTGGAGAATAAGTTTGTAAGGGGTAAAGTAGATACAACTCTTTTTTGCAAGACTTATAAAGATGATATCCTAATTGTGCAAATTTATGTTGATGATATTATATTTGGTTCTGCTAATCAATCTCTATGCAAAGAATTTTCTGAGATGATGCAGGCTGAATTTGAGATGAGTATGATGGGAGAATTAAAGTACTTTCTGGGAATACAAGTTGATCAAACACCAGAAGGAACATATATCCATCAGAGCAAGTACACTAAAGAACTTCTGAAGAAGTTCAATATGCTGGAATCTATAGTGGCCAAGACTCCAATGCATCCTACATGCATTCTGGAGAAAGAAGATAAAAGTGGTAAAGTATGTCAGAAGCTCTATCGTGGCATGATAGGTTCACTTCTATACTTAACTGCATCTAGGCCAGACATATTATTTAGTGTTCATTTATGTGCTCGATTCCAATCAGATCCAAGGGAAACCCACTTAACTGTTGTTAAGAGGATCCTAAGGTATCTGAAAGGCACCACTAACCTTGGCTTAATGTATTAGAAAACATCAGAGTATAAGCTTTCAGGTTATTGTGATGCTGATTATGCTGGAGATAGAACAGAGAGAAAAAGTACTTCCGGAAATTGTCAATTTCTGGGAAGCAATCTAGTCTCATGGGCAAGCAAGAGGCAATCAACCATTGCACTATCAACTGCAGAGGCAGAATATATCTCAGCAGCAATATGCAGCACTCAAATGCTCTGGATGAAACATCAGCTGGAGGATTATCAGATCCTTGAGAGCAATATCCCAATCTATTGTGATAACACTGCTGCAATCTCATTGAGTAAGAATCCTATCCTACATTCAAGGGCAAAGCACATTGAGGTAAAGTATCACTTTATTAGAGATTATGTACAGAAGGGCGTACTTCTTCTGAAGTTTGTTGATACTGACCATCAATGGGCAGATATCTTTACAAAGCCCTTAGCAGAGGATAGATTTAATTTTATTCTGAAAAATCTAAACATGGACTTTTGTCCAGAGTGAAGATGGATCAGAACCTCTGACTATGATACTTCTTGAACAGAAGATGTCTAGTCCAGAAGGTAACTCAATCAGAGTGTGTGCCCACTGGTACTGACTCTGAAGCTGAGACAACAACACGTGCGTCAGAATTTCTGATGCATAGTTCCTTGTGCCCGTGTGACAGTCTGTTATGATTGCGTGTAGATATGCTTATCTCCTGTGTGTGATTGTGTATTTTACTGTTACTATCTATCTTTAATTTTCAACCGTTGATCTTAAAGTGCTTTTTGAATCAACAACGGTTATTTGATAAAACCCACTATACACACACGTTCTCTTTCACTTCCGGTTTTCACTCTCGCTCTCTCTGCTTTTCAAAACCGCCTTGTTCTCGATTTCTCTCTCGATCTCTCTTCATCTTTCAACCTTCATCTTCTACCTCAAACCTTCAACCTCTTCAAAATGGTGAGACAAACCAGAAGATCTACTGCAGATGCACCTCAGTTCCCTCACATGGTAGTTGGTCTAGCAACGGGTCAAAGGGGCTCTGAGAATTCAACTCAAGATCAAGTTCAAGCTCAAGAACAGAGTGTTCCAATTGCAGAACGGGGTTGTGCCGTTCACTGTGTTTATCCTCCTGAGGAACTCCAAGTCCTGGCAGAATGGAGATTCAACCTCGACAACTTGGCTACAAATGGGTTTGATCTTCGTCCTGAAGTCCAAGCTCAAGGTTGGGGAAATTACTTCAACAGACTTCGAGGACCGGTGTATGATAGATTGGTAAAGGAATTCTGGAAGCACGCCGACTGCGATGATACTCAGGTGGTCTCTCACATTCTTGGCAGAAAGATCATCATCACGGAGAAGTCATTCGTGAATCTGCTAGGTGCAGAAAATGCTTATGGGTATCGGTTCCAACTGACGGAATCGAAGCTGAAACCCAGCACCAAGGACATAGTCAACCAGGCTCTGTACACCACCTTCAAACCGGGCAAGACGAGTTACAAGGTGATGGATCTTCACCCCAAACTCAGGATCTGGCACAAGATCCTGCTCAACTGCATAAACCAGAGACCGAAGGGCAGTTCCCCAGACTACATCAACTTCAACCAGAAGGCGATGTTGTTCTTCATCCAAAATCAGGAGAAGATCTGCCTTCCCTACTTCCTGTTCTCTTACTTGAAGGAATGCATCCGGAAGTCTCGCACCACCGCCTCCATCAAGTCTGCAATCAAATATATCCCTTTTGGGAGGCTGCTCTCAGACTTTCTCATTGAAAGCAACTTGGTGCAAGATTTGATCAATGCTGGTTGCACAGAGGATTTGAGCACAATTGTCAGTGATGTCTTCACTGCAAACTCCCTGAAGAAGATGGGTTTGGTCCAGAAGAAGATTGCTCCTGCTCATGAAGACACATCTTCTGAAATCAGAGGAAGAAGAATGCCTCTGAATGACTACCCTCTGTGGACTCAAGCAGACAATCCTGACGCCATCAGATGCTATGTTGAAGATCTAAGGGCTCAAGGATTCGAAATTGACCTTGATGATTTCGTCAGCAGACTACCACCAGCTCCAGAGTTTCCTTCTCCTCCCAAGAGGAAAGTTCAGAGGAAGATGGTTCTGGACGAATCTTCTGAGGAATCTGATGTCCCTCTGGTCAAGAAGATGAAGAGAAAGCCTGATGATGGTGATGATAGTGATAGTGAGGATGGTCCTCCCAAGAAGAAGAAGAAGAAAGTCAGAATCGTGGTGAAGCCTACTCGGGTGGAACCAGCTGCTGAAGTGGTCAGAAGGACTGAACCTCCTGCCAGAGTGACTCGATCATCAGCACATTCAAGTAAGCCTGCACTTGCCTCTGATGATGATTTGAATTTATTTGATGCACTCCTTATTTCTGCTATGCTCAAACACTCCTCCAATCCCCTCACTCCTATTCCTGAATCCCAGCCAGCCGCACAAACCACCACTCCACCACATTCCCCAAGATCTTCCTTCTTTCAACCTTCTCCTACTGAAGCACCTCTCTGGAATTTGCTTCAGAACCAACCCTCTAGGTCAGAAGAACCAACCTCTCTCCTCACCATTCCGTACGACCCATTATCCTCTGAACCAATCATCCATGACCAACCCGAGCCAAACCAAACAGAACCACAACCCAGAACGTCTGATCACTCTGCTCCCAGAGCATCAGAACGTCCTGCTGCCAAAACCACGGATACAGACTCTTCAACAGCCTTTACACCTGTATCCTTCCCAACCAATGTTGCTGATTCTTCTCCCTCCAATAACTCTGAATCCATTAGAAAATTCATGGAGGTTAGAAAAGAAAAGGTGTCTGCCTTGGAAGAATATTACCTAACTTGTCCAAGCCCTAGGAGATATCCTGGCCCTAGACCTGAACGTCTAGTAGACCCAGATGAACCTATCTTGGCTAATCCTTTACAAGAGGCCGACCCCTTGGTTCAACAAGCTCACCATGTCCCTGACCAACAAGAGCCTATTCAACCAGAACCTGAACCCGAACATTCAGTGTCTAATCAATCCTCGGTTAGATCACCTCATCCTCTGGTTGAAACTTCAGACCCCCACTTTGGAACCTCTGAACCAAATGCTCCTATGATTAACATTGGTTCTCCACAAGGTGTCTCTGAAGCTCATAGCAGCAATCACCCAGCCTCTCCTGAAACCAACCTCTCCATAATTCCCTATACTCACCTTCAACCCACATCTCTCTCTGAGTGCATCAATATTTTCTATCATGAAGCCTCCTTGAGGCTCCGCAATGTGCACGGTCAGACTGACCTCAGTGAGAATGCTGAAAGTGTGGCTGATGAGTGGAACAATCTGAGCACTTGGCTAGTGGCTCAAGTTCCAATTATGATGCAGCTCCTGCATGCAGAGGGAAGTCAGAGCATTGAGGCTGCAAGGCAAAGGTTTGCTAGAAGGGTGGCTCTTCATGAACAAGAACAGAGAAATAAGCTTCTTGAAGCCATTGAAGAAGCCAAGAGAAAGAAGGCTCAAGCAGAAGAAGCTGCGCGTCTTGCAGCAGCTCAAGCTGAACAAGCCAGACTTGAGGCAGAGCGACTTGAAGCTGAGGCTGAAGCTCTTAGATGCCAAGCACTTGCACCAGTTGTGTTTACTCCTGCTGCTTCTGCTTCCATTCCAGATCCTCAAGCTGCTCAGAATGTTTCTTCCAGTTCTACTCAGCCAAGCTCATCCAGACTCGACATCATGGAACAACGTCTTGACACTCATGAATCCATGCTGATTGAGATGAAGCAAATGATGATGGAACTTCTGCGACGATCTGACAAACCTTAGTTTTAGGATCTCTTCTTTTTCTTTTTCGTTAACTTTGTTTTTCTTTTGATTAAACTCTGTTTCTTTTTATTTACTTATTCTATTTTATTCGTTTGTGATTATATATGCATATCTATATACTTGTGTCACATATGTTTGCTAAACTCGTTTTATTCATAATCTTTTTGCGTTTACATCATACATTACTTCCCTAAAAATGGAGGATCTCTCCTCATTCTTCTGCACTCCTGGCGCTGCTCTGACCTATCTTTCTCCAGACTCTCCAGTACATGCTGGATGTTGCTGAGCCTGTTCTTTAGCTCATCCCTCTCCAGAATCTCTTCTGAAGTCCTGAGCTTCTCTTCCAAACCCTCTTTTTCTTCCAGCAGCTTGAGTTCAAGCCGGCTGAGTTCTTGCACCTCCTCCACGAAGGCAAGAAATTCCTTCAGGTCTCTCTCCAACTCTGGACGCAGGTCCTCTTCCAGCAGTGTCCGTGTTAGCTCCGAGATGGTCGTTGCACCCTCTGGATGCCTGATGTTCAGGAACAAGTCCTCTTCAAAGGCCTTCTTCCTCAGCTCTTCTAGTGCTACGTTGTATGATGCCATTCTTTTTTACTGAAAATTATTCGAGGTGTGAAGCTTACCTTTCTCTCCAACGCTTTATATAGGCTTCACTTTCTCTCTGCAAGTTAATGCTCCTACAGTTTCTCGAGGTTAAGTTCTTGGTAACTGACCCTTCTATTTACTCACTTGACCGGTGGTAAACGTTCATCCCTTGCATTAACTCTTTTATTTATTTCGCCTAACTCTGATTCTTACATCGTTTTCGTTTTCTTTCAACTTAGACCTTCTCTAAGGGGGAGTACCTTGTACTTCAAGCTAAGTTTTTCACACCCCAGGCTTTTTGCTTATGACAAAAAGGGGGAGTAAACCCAGTTTTTGATGTGTAAGATGTGTTAGTGTGATTTATTTTTCTTTTGGAGAATTTAAGAGTTCCACCTTCATGACCATAGATGTGTCACTGGGCAAATACAAGGAATACATTTCACTTCTTCTGAAGTGATTCTAAGTTGACTCTGATACCCAAGACTCTGATACC
Organism: Lotus japonicus; assembly: GCF_012489685.1. Classification (NCBI taxonomy): domain Eukaryota; kingdom Viridiplantae; phylum Streptophyta; class Magnoliopsida; order Fabales; family Fabaceae; genus Lotus; species Lotus japonicus. The sequence continues at coordinate 12,521,815 of NC_080044.1, forward strand.
TTGTCCATGACTCTGATTACTTATGCGCTCTGTTTATTCGATTTTCATCTATGTCATAAGTTTTTCACTCTGAACTCTTATATTATTTAGCTCAGAATCTAGACTTTACTAACGTTTTCATCAAGTATTAGATTCAGGGGGAGCTAAGTTCAGAATCAAGCAGTGAAATTTTAGGATAAGTCTTATTCTATAAACTATTCACATCAGGATAAGTCTTATTCTATATCTCTAAACTCTGAGTGAATTCAGTTTAATGTTTAAGAATTGTTCATCAAAAATTTTAGTTTTGTCATCATCAAAAAGGGGGAGATTGTAAGATCAAGTTTTGATCTAGTAGTACAACTCTATGTTTTGATGATTACAAGTTAACCTTTTGATATGAACAATTGTGGTACTCTAACGTGTTTTTCTGAGTGTGCTATTTACAGGCTCTGACCTCAACTCAATCTCACACAAATCAGAAGCACTGTGTATAAAGAGTAACCCAAGCAACGCTTTCGCATTCACCATGTTCAGTATGAACAGTGGAAAATCTTCAGAAGTTCTGAAGCTATACAAACTCTGATGTGGACTCAGTCGCTAGAAGCTCTGAAGATCCAGAAGTTCTGATAACCAAGAAACACTGAAGGTTCAGATGTTCTGATGGTGTAGAAGACTCTGAAGATCCAGAAGCTGAATAGTGGAAACTCTGAAGTCCAGAAGCAAGAAACTCTGAAGGCCATGTTCTACCCTCTGAGTTCAGAATCAGAAGATACAATGGTCAGAGGATCTGTGCTTTCCCTCTGACTCTGATCAACCGGCTTCACAAGTTCCAATACGAAGCATTCCTCTGATCAGAAGTCTCCTAGGTTAAAAGGTCAAGTCGCTATCCAAGTACAAAAGCAAGTGTACCTTCCTGACGACCTACCTAACGTTCTCAGCCACAGCAGAAGCTGGATTTTCCAGAACTGCCCTCCAACGGTAGCATTTCCCATGCAACGCTCAACCCTAATCCTTGGAGTATATATAGAGGCTGAAGATTGAAAGAAGCGGCGAGAAGAAACATTCACATACGCAAGACATATTCAAAATATTCTAAGCTTTCTTTCATCTGAAATTCATTGAGTTTACTATTAGCTTTTTAGAAGCAAATCTCTTGTAAACATTTCTTTGATAAACAGTTTGTTTAGTTCCTTTAGGAGATCAAGGTTGATCGGATCCTAGAGAAGACTAAGAGAGTGAATCTTAGTGTGAGCTAAGTCAGTGTAATTGTTAGTCACTTGTAGGTTTCAAGTGCAGTTGTAACTCTTACCTGATTAGTGGATTGCCTTCATTCTAAGAAGGAAGAAATCACCTTAACGGGTGGACTGGAGTAGCTTGAGTGATTTATCAAGTGAACCAGGATAAAATCCTTGTGTGCTTCTCTATCTCTTATCTTTAGCACTTAAGTTCTCGAAAGATTTGTCAAAATCTTTAAGGTGAAGTTTTGTACTGAAAACGTTATTCAAACCCCCCCCCCCTTTCTACCGTTTTTCATACCTTCCAAAGTCGATTTCTGCGACAAAAGACACTTCTTCACATCAACATAGTAACTCATGATGATCTCCGGATCATCCGACTCATCTCAATCCGATGGTCACAACTGCTCAACAAGCAAAGAGTATCACATACTCGGAAACTACCGGTTTCCCGGACTTATCCCCAGGATAGCCCAACAATTAGGCATGTCAAGTCGATCCAACCCCTTGGGTTGAACATACGGACTCGCACACGCAACTCCCACAATTAGGCATGTCGAGTCGATCCAACCCATCGGGATGAACATACGGACTCGCACACGCAACAAATGACAACGCCAAGTCGATTCACTCAAAGGTAGAACATACGGACGTTGCGCGTGTCCAATGACTATCGCCGAATCGATCCAATCCATTGGATTGAACATACGGATCCGCGCGTGTCGAAAAGTTGTCGCTGAATCGATCCAATCCCTCGGATTGAACATACAGATTCA